>NC_089878.1:23727500-23730000 GCF_040182565.1 Anser cygnoides
ACTAATGAGTTGTGGCAAACTTTAATGATAACAGTACTCCTTAATAGAATAAAATAGTTTTCAACCCTAATTGGAAAGAAGTGTGGTTGGGACAAGTAGAAATCAATTTGGTGTAAATGTGGAAATTGTCCTTCATAAAATCTTTTCCAAAGCCCGCTTTCCGTGTCATACACAGTTGGGCTTCAGGCACAGAGAGGCCATTGACCACAGCTCTCGGCCTCTTCCTGCTCTGCTCCTCCTCTCGAGGAACAGAACAGCAAAACGCTCAAACTAAACGCCCTTACAGAATTTCACAGGAAAAAAAAAGTGACTTGCTTCATCAAGAAATGAAGCATGATGCAGAGTGTGGCAGCACTCAGAAAGGAACTGCCTGGGGAATGACAGAAACACTGTGCTGCGGCCAGGGCATGCGGAGCTCTGACTG
Organism: Anser cygnoides; assembly: GCF_040182565.1. NCBI lineage: Eukaryota > Metazoa > Chordata > Aves > Anseriformes > Anatidae > Anser > Anser cygnoides. Next base: position 23,727,925 of record NC_089878.1, read on the forward strand.
CAACAGCACAGTAACGTGCCTGGCCGGCAAAGGGCGCGGAGAGTGGATGCAGCTGTATCAACAGCTTTTTCCACTGGTGGGTTACATACATAAAGCAAGCTTTACTGGTTAAGGGAGCTTTTTCATCATATTTACATTTGCGGTTGTGACTTCTCCTGGATTAGCTATGTCCACTGGGGACCCCTCTCCTCCACCTGCCTGAATAACCTCATGGTATGGGCAGAAGCTGATGCTGTAAACATGGGCTTAGACAAATAGAAGTCCTTCAAGCTTTTAGCAGTTTTTCAGTTTGATCATCTAACCACAGCCATATTATGAGATGAATGTACTCTAGTGACATATTAGTATATTCTTAAATTTCCAAGCTATAATAATTGCATAAAACTGTTTTGCAATTACCATTTTTCTCTTCAGGTCTGGTAACTTTTTTTTTTTTTTTTCCCTATGAATTTAAGCTCTAATGATGTGTTTATTACAACAGAAGACCAGAAGATAAAACTGAAAGATTCTCATTCTTCCCCCCAAACACTGCAGCTGATGTTAGCAATACTAATTTGAACGCTTATTCATGTGCCTTGGTAAGTGCTGTCATGGTGGCTAGCTAGGTACAGAGATGGGCCACTGTGACTGTGCCTTTATTGTCAGCCTGTGAAGGAAGAGCTGCTGAAATTTGGGTGAAATTTCCTGAAATTTTTCCTGAGAAATCTTACATGCTTCCCTCATCACATATGAGTAAATGAGAGTATTATGGGACTTAGCTGTGCCATAATTCACTGTGCCACTTTCCTTCTAAGGCAAGAATCTAGAATTTGGGAAGACAAAGCGGGGAGAAAAGAGTGTTTTCTAAAGAATAAAAAGATTTGGGTTTAATTTTGAATAAACAAAGCTCGACTTCTGTATGTACACACATATTGCCTACAGTTGTGTTGCCTGCATTTCCTATATTGCCTGTGTGGTCTTGATTTTAATCAATGTAATAAATAATAATAATAATAATAATAATAAAAAAAGGTACTTCACTTCCTATTCTGTGCAGTCAAGGGCAGAATTTGAAAGTGAATTCATTCTGTATTTATTCTGCACAGGTTTGGGGCCACTCAGCATGATACTTTTCACATTATTTTCGTCTGCTTGTTAGCATTTTGGAAATACACAGGAAAGGTGATCAATACATGGATTCATTCGTATGAAATTTAAATACTGAATTCTGTTTCTTTTCTAGCTCCTCTATGTTATGAAATTGTTCTGGAAATATTGTAACATCTTTCCAGTACATGAAGAAGATGAAAGTGTTTATACAGGTTTTTTTCAGTGTCCCAAATATGTATTTTACTTAAGAACGGTAAAGGGAAAAAGAACATCTTTTAGGCTTATATTGTTATTTTATGTTTGTTTGTTTTCCTAATTACAGAACTTGATCTTATTTTGAAGTTTGCATTTTTGTATTTCTCTTTCTGTGGAACAGTCTAACCCAGTTAGTAAGTTTGTCAGTCTACTGGACTTACCTTTTGAAGATGAATGATACCTTAGTTTATGCAAACATATGCTAACACAAATTATATGGATATTTAATGTTGTTTTGAGTATGTATTTAAAGTTAATTATGCATTGAAATGACTAGTAACCAAAGGGAATTATCACTGAAAATTAAAAAAAAAAAAAGTGATGTTTATCTAATGAAATCATATCTTAGCATATTTTTAGATGGTGGCTTGTCAAGAACAAAACTGACTTTTACTCATTCCTAACTTTATTGCTTTTTTTTTTTTTTTTTTTTTTTGAGTGGAAAAGATCACAAGCTAAAATGTACCTTAGGGACCTTTTTTTTTTTTTTTTTTTTCCCAGACCACTTAATGACTTGAAAAGATAATCTAAATAACATTTGATCAAATTTTTCATTAGAACTCCCTTTTAATTTTTCATTAGCTTCATAATTAACTGAATTTGTACAGTCATCAGTCTGTTTACAGCTTTTTGCTTTGTAAAGTGCTGTACCATAACCCTGTCTCTTTTCTCTTGCTTTCCAGATTATCACACAAAGCAGCAGAAGGCAACCATACATCCTTCTTCTGGTGA
>NC_089878.1:25232500-25402500 GCF_040182565.1 Anser cygnoides
CCCAGCCCACGCGTGGGCTCCCGGGCTCCACGCAGGGCCCGGGCGGTGCTCGGGAGCCCCGCACGCCGCCTCCGAGCGCTGATTAAAATTTAAAAAAAAAAAAAAAAAAAAAAAAGTGAAACTTGGGCTCCGCTGCTGCGGGCAGCATCCTCCCCGAGCCCCCGCCGAGCCGCTCCCCGCGGCGTGAGCATCCCACCGGTGTCCCCCCCGCGCCCACCTGGCGGAGAGAGGCGTCCATCTCAGCGCCGCATCGCCGTGCCGAGCCGAGCCGTGCCGTGCCGAGCCGTGCCGAGCCGTGCCGAGCCGTGCCGAGCCGTGCCGAGCCGTGCCGAGCCGTGCCGGGCCGTGGGCTGGGCTGGGCTGGGCTGGCCGCGTCCCGCCGCCGCTCGCCGGCCCCGCGCCGCGCTGGCTCCGCCTTGCGGGGAGCGGGGGGAGGCCGGGGCCGCCCCCTCCGCCCCGCCCCGGGCAGCGGGCACCGGCGGGGGGACGGGGACACCGGGCCGGGGGGGGGCCGAGCAAGCGGGGGGCTGCTCCGGGGGCAGCACGCCCCGGGAGGGCGGCGCGGAGAGGGGCAGGGCGCCGGGGGCGGGCGGGGCGGTGGGAGTAGGGTCGTGCTGGGGAAGGGGTGGTGGTGTGTGCGGACGTGTTCCTGGCAGTGGGAAGAAGTTGGTTCGTTTTTCTGGAAGAAGGAAGGAGATCTAGCTGAGGAGGGGAACAGGGCTTTTTTTCTTTTTTTTCCCCTTTTTTTTCCTTTTTTTTTTTTTCTTCTCCTTTTTTTTTTTTTTCCCCCGGAGAATAATGTGCTTTTAAAACTACTTAAAAGACAGCAAAGGCTCTGAGGGAGGTGGCGGTATCTTGGCCAGCCTCTGCCACAAGACAGTCACACCAGGCCACTACAACCTGCGCAGACTGCCCTCACCACTCCGCTCCGCCTTCGCTATCCGGACTCTTCGGTGAGGTTTCCTGTGGTGTGAGTCACTGGCAGCGTGTCCTTCCACTTTGATACCAGATCGCCGGGCACGACCATCCAACCTCTCTTGCACTCGTGCGGGATTAGCTGAAGCTACACCACTTTCCCCGTCTTATGCAAGACAGTGCCAGAAGCCCAACCCCGGTCCTTATCTCACATCTAATACTCCTATCCTCAAGGCCAATTACCCTGTTAGCAGAGGGGATTGGATCGACTGCACGCTGACTTGTCCTTGACAGTCCCCTCTGCGGCCAGGCACTTGTCATCGGGCTGTTTGTGCCTCAGCCAGCCTTCCCCGGCGGGAGGCAGCTCCTCCTCCGGTGCCGCTGCTCCCGCGGGCGATGCTGGCTGACCAGCTTCTCCTCCAGGTGCTCAGCGGGGAGCTGGTGGGCTCCTCACAGCCATGGCCAAACTGGGGAGCACACAGACGGCCTTTACCTCTTCTGCCTACCTGTCAAGGGTCTCCGCCTGTGTCTCCAGAAGTCCCCTCTCGGACTTCTTCAGTGGGGAAGCTTTGGCTATGGTTCCTGTCCCCGAGGCCATCAAGGTGTGACCCTCACAGCCCGTGCTAAGAGAGATCGGAGAGTGAGGTGGGCAAGGAACCCACCTTTTAAAAGAGAAGGTTTTTGGTATTAACCACTGTCTGAGTGACATGTGAAGAAGGATAAAAATGGTGGCTCAGCCTGGTCCTCAGAACAAAGTCGCTTTCCAAACTGCCCAGGCCATAAATGTCAGGTTCTCCGAAGGCAGCGGCGGTAACTGGTGCTGTGAGCCCGGTGTTTCATCTGCCTGGTGGGAAAGGTTTCAAGAATCTTGATGAGAAACTCATGCCTGATATCTGCTCCTTTCAGTTACGGGATTAAATCGGTAGCCCTACATCCCTACGGCCCACCCGGGACATCTGCACAGCCTCCTAACTCTCCCTAGGCGCTGCTCGCCAGGGAGGGGCGGATGCGACCACCTGCAGCGCTTCGATGGGCGGCCACACGCCAGCTCATCGCCGACCCCTGGCCACATGCAGGGGCAGCGTGGGGTGATGGGGCGATGGCAGGCTCCCGGCAGCCACCACGGCCTGGTGCACAGCGCGGGGCTGGGGAGCTGCAGCGGCAGAGCCCCGCACCCAGCCGCGGAGGCAGCAGCCCGTGAGTCAGCTTCCTGCTGGGCTCCGCACCGAGGGGAGCTGGCGGGAGGCTGGCAGGAACAAGCGGAGGCAGGAATTCCTCCTGGACACCAGACAATATCCCGGTTTCCTCTGCCACGGGTCTGGCACACGGCTGGGGGCAGGCAGGCCGGCGTGGCCCCGCCGTGGGCAGTGAGGATCTGCCGGGCTCGCTGTCCCGCAGCCTGCGTGGGGACAGCTGTGACACTGTGGTCGTGGGTGCCACCTCCCCGGTGGCTCCTTGGAGTTGTTCTGGCACAGAGGTGCATCATCACTGTTGCAGCCCTGCTGCTTCGTCAGGGGATCCCCCCCTTGCCAAAAACCCAGGAGAAGCTTCTCCGAAGTGGGGGGGGACTACTGAGAAGCAGCAGCCAAAAATCAACCTCATCCCCTTGCAAAAAGGTGACACAGAGCAGGGCGCACGCTGTCCCTGCAGCCCTGGCCTCCTCCCAGCTCTGCTTCCACAGTCATTTGAAAAATGACTTAAAAGATGACTCCTGCAAATGGCACTTCCCCCTCCTCCCTCTCCCCCCGCTCACAAGCCAGCCCTGTCCCCAGCAAGGTGAGGCTGGTGGCAATGAAGGCTGCACCAAAGCTCTTGCTGCCCGGGGCTGCGCTGGGGCTGTGCAGCAGGAATTAGCCCGGGGCTCCCTGGGGACAGGATCATGTTCGTGCCAGATGTGTCCCTGCTCCAGAGGAATGTGATTAAGGCCACCTGGAGAGGCTCTCACAGGGCGACATCCAGCACTGCGGCACCTGCTCCCCCTGAGAGCACGAGTGTGAGCAGGGCAGCAGGAGATGTGCCCCCCTGCAAGGGGGGGCAGCTCGGGGCGGGCATCCTTTGTCCATCCTGGGCACCCATCTCACTGCAGCCGCTGATGGCAGCACACCCATCTCTGCCTGTGTGTGCCGCAGAGCTCAGGACCAGTGTGGCTGCACCCTTGTTTGTTTGACTGCGGAGGAAAGAGCCCTCCAGTGCTGCCCCTTCTCCACAGGTGAGAAACGCAGGACGCCTTCTGCATTGTCGGTCTGGGTGCAGGAACAGAGAGCTGGAGCAGAGGGCAGATATTGGGAATGGCCACCCCACTGTTACTGGTGCCTTGGCCCCCACGGCATCCTCCCTGGCTGCATCTCTGAGCAGCTTCCCGGGGCCAGCATTAGCTGTGACTCTCCTGGCCCCATGTGTGCTGTGTTGTGCCGGACAGACCAAACCCGTAAGCAGGGATCTCCAGCTTCCCCCGCAGACAGGGGTCCTGCCCTTCCCGTGCTTGCCCTGTCTGAGGGTCCCTACCACACCTCTCGTTGTGCTGGTGCAGGTCTGCCTGGGGCCAAAGCATACTCGCTTGTGGCTTCTACAGCTGGGTCATGAGAAACGCAGCCCTGGCGGCGAGATCATGGAATAAGGGAGCTGCGCTGCACAAGGCTGTAATTACAGTCGGAACATGCGGGGATGAGGCCAGCCAAGCACATCCACCTAATTTCCTCTCCTATTAAGCCTGCCCTGCTTTTGTTTGACCCAGGCCCAGCCTTGCTGCTAATGGCGTGTTGCTGCGGAGGTCACAGCTGGCTCTGTAACAGCCTCGCAGACTCTGCGTAACTGCGCGTGTGAGCAGGGCTCTGCTCGCAGATACCATTACCGCGGCGTTCGTGCTTCAGAAAGTGTGTCAGCCGGCTGCCGTGCAGCGGTTTCGCAGGCGAGGCCATTCTACCAGGCACGAGCAGCTCTGTCTTTGTCTCCGGCTGCGCGATGAACCCAGGCAGGCAAGCAGGGAGGTTACGTGGTGTCGTGTCATCACCCCTGGCAGCCGCCGAGGTCTGCTGGTAGCCCGCGCTCAGGACATTTCCTCTTCCTGATCTCTCCTGTGCGGCCTCAGCCTGCAAAATCAGTCCTGGTTCCCCTCCCTGCGTGTTCCCTGGCACGCCGGCTCCATCCTCCTCCTCCTCCCAGGCTGGGACGAGAGCCTGCCGCAGGTCCCCCCTCGGCCAAGACCATGTGAGGGAGAGGGGCTGGAGGCAGCCAGCCCGGGGCAATGCCCGCGGGGACGGCAGCCAGCTCTGGGGAAGGCCGGGGACAGGTCCGAGCCTGCCGTTCCCATGGGGAGGCAGGTTTGTGGCCGTGCCCACGAGGGCAGGTGCCTCCCGGCTCAGCCCTTTCTCCTCTCCCCGGAGCCTGTCCTGGGGCTGGTGAGTCCATTTTTCTGGCGGATGGAGGGCAGAAAGGGGGCAGAGCGGGGGGCTGGCACTGTGACAGGGACGTGTGGGGTCCAAGTGAACTGTGATATGCTTTCTGTGTTTTTTTTCAATTTACATTTATGAAGTTTGAGGGACTGGGAAGCAGACACAACAGCCCAGGCAAGGACCTACAGAGATACAGGGGGAAGGGGAAACTTTGCCAGCGGCATTGGCTCCCAGCTTTGCCATGGGGCTGGTCTTGACCAGCAACTTCCCAACAGCACGGCCGTGTGATGGTGCCAATGTTATCTCCTAACAGAGATGTGTCAGCCCCTCCTGGCTGCAGAGAGTAAAAATAGCTGGAGAAGAGAGCTCAAGCGTATTGAACCCAGCTGGCAGAAACAGAAACCCAAATAGTTTGCCTAAACACACAAGGGTTTAAAATAATTCGGGTGATAATTTTGGGAGTGGACTTCCTATTTTTAAGATTTCTCCAGACAGACAAGGGTGGGCGCTGACTTCTGTAAAGATAAACCTCTCAGACAGCAGAGGTGGGAGAAGCTGGCAGTCAGAGTGCGGCCCTGGTCCGGCAGCACCGAGCCCCTCTCAGGGAGCAGGACTCTTGCACATCCCAGCGCATCCCCCAGGGCTGGGCCGGGGCAGTCCCTTGGCTCCTCTCCTGCGCTACACGGGCATTCGGTGGTGTGGCAAAATAACCCTGCTGGTTATGGCAGCACCCAGCAGCCTCCTGCGCTGGTCCTGCGAAGTGGGGGTACCCCCCGAGCTCACCCCTTGCAACTCCTGCGTGTCCTTCCACCCCACCCCATCCCCGCCAGCCTCCTCCCCACCCACCTGCTGTCTCTTCCCCAGCAGAGCAATCCGCGGGGCTCAGGACCACGCAGGTGAGCTCCGATCCCAGCTGCCTCCGCTCTGCCCATGGAGGCCCTCTACGCTGCCCTGGAAGGCGAGATTGACACCTTCGTGGGGCACGTGCAGCAGTGCCGGCAGGACTTCGACCTGCGCGCCCTGTACGATGTGCTGCTGCTGGTGCTGCCGCGGAGCCCCTCGGGGCAGGTGGAGAGCTGGGAGCACCTGGAGAGGCTCGCCGAGCGCCAGCCCGGCTCGCCGAGCCCTGACGTAGCTGGCTACGTGGGCTGGCTGGCCTCCTACCTGCAGCACCTGCGGGCGCTGAAGGAGAGGTTTGACGCCAGGGTGGTGTTCCCGCTGTGCGAGAACTTGTACGTGCACGAGGACTCGCCCCCCTCGGCCTCCATCCCGCGCCTGGCCACGCACCTCTTCGCCCGCCGCCGGAGCTGGGCGCTGCTGCTGCGGGGGGGACCTGTCCATGAGCAGACCTTCAGCCCCCGCAGCCTGCACGACCTGCACGGCTTCACCAACACAGGGCCTGTCGTGCAGGTCTTGAGGCTGGTGCCTGACGTTTTTCACCAGAGCTTGGCCACAGCAGAGCTCGCCCGGCGCTGGGTCCGTCTCCACCGGAGCCGGTACAGCCTCTCCCCGCCACTGGCTCCAGGCTCTGTGCAGCCCCCGCCTTGCAGCAGGACCCCCCGGCCACCCAGCCCTGCTGGCTTGACACAATTTTGGGGAGCGGGGAGCAGTGCCGGGGTGCTGCGAGCCCAGCTGCAGGAGAGCCAGGAGGAGCTGCTGGCCCTGCTGCCCCGCGCGCAGCGGGCGGCCGCCCTGCGTGCCCAGATCCGCGGTGTCACCCGGCGCATCCGCGCCCTGCGCCTGCAGCAGCAGTGCGAGGGGATGGGGATGGCGATGGAGCCCCAGGATGTGGGACCCGGGGGCTGCCCGCGCCACGCTGCCCTGCTGGAGGAGCTGCAGAAGCGCCTGGAGCTGGAGGAGTACCACCGCAGCATCCTGGAGGCCGACTGGCTGCTGGAGCTGGAGGTCAGGCCCATCCTCGTCCGCAGGATCGATGCGGTAAGCAGTGCGGGCTGTCTCCGCAGGCACTCCCTGTCCCAGGGTGACAGCAGGGGCACTGCCACATGCAGGGGCTCGGGGAGGTGCACAGAAAGGGCTGGACATCCATCTGGGGGGAGGAAGGACCTCTGCAGAGCTGAGGAAGGCGGCGGGGAGCATGCAGGTGGAGCAGCCTGCGGGCAGAGCTCATGAATGCTCCTGTCCAGGCTGCATCTGACCACGCTGCACATGCTGTAGCTGGGCACTCGTACTGCCTCCCTCCTCTTCTGCAGGTTCAGCAGCGCTGCTGGGACCTGGAGAGGGTGCTGCGGGGCCAGGCGCTGGCTGTCCCACTGCGGGGCCAGCCCAGGAGCAGGACAGCCACCACCCCTGCGCCTGGGCAAGCTCAGCCCTCTGCCACGAGCCCCACGCCAGCGGCCAAACCCAGCCCCAGCAAGAACCAGCGACCCTGACTGCGGGAAGTGGGGGCCACCTTCTGCCCCCCAGAGCAGCGCCAGCACCTGCCCCAGGCTGAGCGTGGCTGGAGGGCGTCTGCCCCAGTGCTGCACGGGCCGTGGCTTCCCTGCGGCAGGAGCAGGCAGCAGCTCGGGGAGATGCGGAAGGGTGCTGGGTCAGGCCTGTCTGTCTGCCTGGTTTGGCTCCCGTCTGAGAAGAAACCGTGGAGGGAACGTGTATTTATTGAGATGTTTCCTCTGAACTCAACCCGTGACCCCACCGTTCGGCATGTGCCTACAGGCTGGGTAAAGAAACAGGCACGTGCGCGGCTGAGCGTGCAGGCACACGCATGTACGGATGCACGCAGGCACGAGTGCACATTCCTGGTTAAACATGGGGCTCTTGACCGCTGTTTGCAGCGGCCAGCATGAGGTCTCCAACTCCGCCAGCTTGGTTTCCTGCAGTAACCAGCGCACTTGGTGACGGTGGAGAGCCTACCCCTGTGCGGGTGGTGGTTTGATACCCCCTGCTCCAGCCAGGCTTGTTCCCTCACTGCCTGCTGTTGCAGGCAAGAAACAATTTTTTTTTGTTGTTGGGGAATTTCAATCAATTTTATCTATTCCCAGTTACCAAACTTTTAGTTACTGATTCTGGTGGTAAAGAAAAACAACCAATAAACAAATGGTTAGGGAAAAGACCCCCCTGCTTCTTGCTCTCCAGCCTCTTGCCCACCTTCGCTCGGTCCCAACCCACCCCTGCCATTACACCCTGCAGCGCTGCCCAGTTCATTTGGGAACAGAGCCAGACGTGGTTCCTGTGAAGAGTTTATTGGTGTAGCTGTTTCCACTACAGTCAGAGGAGTCACAACACGCAGCGACAACAGGCCTCCTACACTACACAGGGAGGACAGGACACACACGGCCACAGACACACGGAGACGCTCGTCTCTCCGCCCCGGGCCCTGTGGTGGGTCGGGCTGCGGGGCAGGAGCCTGCTGCTGGAGGGGTTTCCCTCTCTGGCAGGTATTTCTGCAGCCTCCTGGGGAGATGTGGGACCCTCCCGGCAGCGACACACCCACCTTCTCCTGCAGGAGCCATGCTGATAAACAGGAACCAGGGCAGTGGCTTATCCCAAATTTGATGGCCAGTCCATGTTGGAGGGAGAGGCTGGGCTGCCCATCTCCTTGGGCACTACCCTCAGAGCTGCCCACGTGCCAGAGCTGCTAGCTGCAGCCAAGGTGGCCGCTATGTCTGCCTTGGCCCCAGGCAGCAAGGGCACTGTCAGTGGTGTCCAAGGCAGCTCTGAATGGAGGCTGCTGGTCCAGGAGACCCCAGGAGACTTCCCTGCCAGGAGGGAAGGTGGTCAGAGCTGCCCGGAGGTGACCAGGGGGGCGAGTGCTGGGCGTACTGAATGCTGCTCCTTCCCGGTCAGCGGGGACCCCTGGAGATGACAAGTCACCCCAGTATGTGAGCAGAAATGGGGCCATGGGGTTCAGTGACTTCACTGCAGGGCTGCAGGGAGCCAGCCCTTGCGGATCACTGCGCAGGGAAAAACAGGGGAACCACAGCACTGTTTTATGCTCCAGCACTAAATCTCTTGTATAGCTTCTTAAATGTGGTTTGTGCTCAAGGACAGAGAGCTGGGGATCAGGAACTGGGACATAACCCTGTGAGGAATTTTTACTCAGACCCCTGTAACCCTTTTAAATGTGCAGAATGGCACAGGACTCCTTAGTCCCTGCAACAGGGCACACACCCAAGGCAGCCTGAGGGGTACCTGCTCATCTCCTCCCAGTGCTGTTTTCCTTTTGGGAAGAGTGTTGGGAAAGTTAGGAGGAAATGATCAGCCTCCCGCATGCCAAACAAGAGTGGAAACAAGTCCTGTGGGAGGGTGACTGGGCAGATGAAGGCCTAGAGGACAGGGCCTGCAGAGCACCCCTCATCTGCAAGACGTCAGGGCCCAGAAAGTGCCTGTCCCACTGGTGCGGGGGGAGCTGTGCTGGCCGGAGAAGAGCACTGGTCCCTCCTCACCTGTGTACTGGGGCACACACTGAGGGGGTGGTGGCAGAGCCTCCCAGGGAACCCCAGGCTCAGGAGGGTGCGTGGGATGGCAGTTTGGCTGTGAAGGCAGAGGGAGCAGGAGGAAGGCATCTGCCCCGCTGAGCATGGAGGCTGCTCTCGTTGCCCAGCCTGCGAGGAGCCCGCTGGCCATCCACCGGCCTGTCCCTGTGACTGCTCGATGGTGCGTGGTGCTGTGACACCCAAGCTTCGTGGTAGTGGAGTGGGACACAGTGGTACCAGCTGGCATGGCTCCCCTTCACCGCCTGCGGACTGAACACAGGCTGCCTCCAGCAGGGACAGGGCAGCCCCCTGACCCACGGGCACTCTGGAACCACACCGCTTCAGGATGTGAGAGGCATCTCTCGGCCCACCAGGTCCGAAAAGAGAGAGACTCACAGCTTCTGCTGAGCGAGTGATGGGGCAGCAGGAGCCAGGGCCGCCTCCTGCGGGGCTATGGAACAGCCATTCGTTGGTCCAGGCAAGACTGCATGGCTCACGGCAAGTCTCCAGTTAGTCCTCGGGAGCGACAAGCAGGCGTGAGCAGCTGTCCCGCGAGTGGGGACGGCAGGCCCCAGCTCACACAGGCATGTGCAGCTCGTTGTACTCATCCCGGCCGTCCTCGTCAAAGTTTGGTTCCGCATCCTCTGAGTCCAGCTGGGGAGAGACAGAGACAGGGCTTTGAGGGCCACAGCAGCCCCCAGCACGGGGCACACCTGGTGCTGAGGGAACAGCGTGCAGCGAGCCAGGCAGTTCTCCTCTCTGGGAAGAGCAAACCTCTCGCTTCTTTCCCTCCCAAAAGGCCTGTCTTTTCTAACCTTCATGCCCACCCATGCTTCCCCAGCCCAATGCTATAAGCATTTTATTCTGACAGTGCCTGATCACTGGGGCTTTGGTCCAGCACAGAAGCTCCTGCCTCCTGCCCTGCCAGCAACACTCAGGCACACAGCATTTTGGGGTGCTGCTCCAGGCCGCTCACCAACAGGAACTCTGAAGTTTGGCAGCACCCAAGGAGCTGCCAGCACTGTGCCCAAAACTGCTGGCACTGTGGTTAAGTGCTCCTCTGCCAAGCAGCTGCAGGTTCTGATGTGTTTCTGGGCTGTCCTGCTGTTGCCTCAGTGGGGAAATAGGGTGTCTCCTTGAGGAAGTAGCCACAAATGAGGAGGAGGTTGGAAAGGAAAGCCCTTACTCCAAGTCTCTGTGTGGCAGGACCCTCTGTTTCCTTACCTTAGGCTGCCCATGTTCTATTCCCAGGGCTACAAGCTCTGAGGAAGCCACCAGCCCACCTAGCTGCCGTTGAGCAAAGACCACCAGACAACAGCAGGGAAAGGCAAAGCTTTGCTGGCCAAGGATCTCCAAGCTAGCCATGGATCTCCTCAACCTCACAACAGTGTTGCAAGCAAGAGTGCAGGGACAGTTATCTGCTTACGGCTTTGAGCTCCCTGTCATGGAAGAAGCGGGGCAGCACGAAGCGTCGCAACGGCACTGTCATGATCAGGACGAAGGGGAAGGCCAGGGACGCCACTGTCGATTTCACCACCCAAAGCAGCACAATGCAGGCCAGTTGGATGCAGGTGAAGAGATTCATTCTCCAGGTCTTTACCTAGGGAGGTAAATCCAGTCTGAGAACACATTATCCTCCCGCACAGGTTAACAAAGGCCCAGCTGGCCAAACATAACCCTTTTGCATAGCCCAGTACAGTAATGCAACGCTGTGCTGTGCATTCTACCTGTTTGTACACTACAGCAAGGCTGCAGTACATCAGCATCCATGCAGCCTAGCAGCATATCTGTCAGTGTAGTGCCTCTACAGCCATTCAAGCAACGCATTACCCCTGTGAACACTGTCTGTCCAATATCCTGGCAACACACTTCTGTGTGCAGCCTGTCAGCATGCTATCCTAGCATTGTATCACCTCCATGTGCATCCTGCACTACCTCTGGACACAACTTTGCAGCACACCACCCCTCGGGGGTCACCAGACTAAGCATCACTAGCATCCTCTCTCACCTGCCTCTTCTTTCTCTGCTCTCCTGCGGCCTGCCTTCGCTCACCTTAACAACGTAGATGTGGTCAGGGTGGTGCTTGGATGGCATGAAGATCAGGAGCAGTCGCTCGTAGAGCTGGATGCCGGTGAGGGACGTAACCCCCATGTAGAGGAAGATGCCGAAGAGCACAGCCAGCGGGATCTGCCGCAGCATGTTCCCCATCACAATGGACAGGCCTGCAGAGACAGAGCTCAGGGCATGGCTCATCTCAGGCCAGCCCCTCCACACCCAGCCCTCTCCCGCCTCCTCTCTATCTGTCCTGGGGTGCAAGGGTTCAGAGGGGTCTGGCTGGAGGGGTTGTGAAGAAGGACTGATCGTGGGGGGTTACCCAAGGCTTCCAGAGGGGAGCTGGTGTGAGGGTAGGCAGGGGCAGTCCTGCAGCAAGTGGGCAAAGTGCAAGCTGGTCTGTGGGGCAGGGACACAGCCAGGGTGAGATCTGAGTGGCCAGCCCTGACCCCCCCTCACTTCTTCCCCCAAGCAGAGGCTCACCGACGAGGGCAGCAATAAGCACTCCTGTCACACGCTGCTCCTTCACCTCCTCAATCTTGGGCTTCTCCCCTGGTGCAATGGCCTTGCTCATGACCGTCAGGGCGTTGACGTGGGTGACGGAGCGCACCGTTGCTGCGGTCAGCCAGGGCAGCCCAAAGAGGGCACAGAGCCCCCCCATAGTGCCAATGAGCAACAGGTCCAGGTGGAAGCCAGAGCCTTTCAGCAGCTTCCTCTCCTTTTTGCTCACAATCAGCCTGGGAGGAAAGAGAGTTTGTGTCAGCCAGGCACAACTTACATACGTCACAGGAAGTGTCCAGTGCCCATGGACAGCATCGCAGCTGGGGACAACGATCATTCCCTGAACAGGGCACACGTGGGGACAACAAGGAGATGGCCAGGAGATGGCAGATGCCAACCTCAGATTAGAGGTTTTGTCCTGTGCTTGTCCGAGGCAGGTCTCCACCACACTGTGTCCCAGGAGGAGAGCCACGAGACAGTGGAAGAACCCAAGAAGGTGTGGTCTGAAATGGCCAGGGTCCTGCCCTTGCTATCCCACCGGGATGTGAGGTACACCCCCACACCAACGGGGCCAGCACCCATCCCAGCCCTGCCTGCCTGGAGGTGAGCGATGGTTGGTGTTGGCAGGGGAGGTACTCACGTAGTGATCTGTGTCTCCATGAAGATAAGGATGAAGACCAGGAGGGCAGGGATGGCAGAGGCAAACATCATCCACAACGGAAAGGTCCCACTGCTGCCCATGGGGTGAATGAACCAGCCACGCTTGTGAGGAGATGTGACTGACAGGCCAGACGGGACATTCAGCTTCTGGTGGTGTAGGCGCAAAACCGAGCAGTTATTCATCAATACACACATGCCCACAGCCTCACACTGGTCTAGCCTTGATCCTCCGAGCCTCCCTGGTCTGAAGCTTCAAATTATAAGACAGCAACCCTGACCCAAGCTGGACTTTCTCATGGATAATCCCCTTCAGTGTAAAATATCCCATGTCCCCTGTTTCTAACAAGGGCCTCATTTCCTCTTTCAGCTACAGGAATTCACTTGGTTTTTGTCCAAAAGATCAACATCTTCCCTCAAGAACCTCGCCCCTATGTCAGGGCTTGCAGACCATGTTTAAAATGCTCCTTGACCTCTGCTTGGAGCAACCAAGTGCCCTGAACTGGTCACTCTTCTCTGAGGTGGTTTTCCAGACACTAAGCCTTTTCTGAGACATTTTTCAATATTGTTTTTGCACTGTGGACCCCAGAACTAGACACATTCTCTGGAAATGTCCTCACTCTTATCATGTTCAGTGGGAATATCATGTTTGCGCTCTCATCAGAGACCACACAGACTCCTATTTGTACATGGCCCCAACCCTGCGTTCACTAGCATTTGAAGTCTTGGCTCTGCCCTGCTTTACAGCAGTTCTTGCTATCTGTCAGCATGAACACTGCAGTGAGAGTTTATGATTTGCATTTATGTTAATCAGCATAAGTATGAATAATATTTCTGGAATGCTTGTACTTGAGCTAAGCTGTGCAACTAAGTACTGTTTTCTCAGAAAGCCATGTACATATGCTGAGTTGATAGTGAAATGATAATGCTTCTGATATTAATTGTAGAAGTGTAGAACGGTATGAAAAGGATGTAACAAAGTGTATGATTTTACTAACATCCGATAAAACCAGATTTTACATTGAGATTTAAATGAAAAAGAATGCATTTGGAATCCATTAAGCCTTGGGCTGTCTTGATAGAGAGCTTGCATGCTGAACAGGAATTACCTTTCACCCTCTCCCTAGCATTAGTTGACAGAAATACCAAAACAAAAGGATAAAACTATGCATCTATTAAAAAGGGGGAAAAAAAGGAAACCAGAGAGATGGGTATGTTTGATAATATTTAAGCTTGTGCATAAACTAGGAAAGAGATCCCTGTGTTTGAGATAAAATGATCAAAACACTTAGTAGCCTATAGCCAAGGAGAGCATACATATGAAGTACTAAAAACTTGACGGAGTACACCACTGAAAACACTCTATATGCCACCCCTTTTAGTGTGAATAAATTGTTTATGTCTTGTTGAATGAAAATAAGTTTTTAGAGTTACAAACATGGGATTAACTGCACTGGTTCCCTCTGATCTTCTAAAACCTCCCCTACTAACCACAGGAATATCGGAGGGGTATCAGGGGCACTCCGGTCCCTGTAGCTCTGGTCTCTGTCTCAGCAAGACCCTTGGAGCTTCCTTTCAGCGTGGGAGTAAGGGCAAGGGGAGCGTCTCTGTTTGCTTTGCGCTGTTATGACTAACAAGGCAGGAAATATAAATCCCCAGTTGCACAAGAGCATGCTACGGTGTGGCATGGATCGCTGGCTGTGCTGGAGGAGGGGCTCCGAGGGCAGCGCTGGCACCTACCTGCGTGTACGTGTCTGTGATGGTGTAATCCACCAGCACCATGACCAGGATTGAGATGGGGATCCCAAAGTCTCCGATGATCCGCCGAGCCTGCAGAACAAACACTCTCAGTGGCAAAGAGCACAGGCCGGCTCCTTACACCCACCTTGCTAGGGGGAACTCAGGGCAAAGCCAAGGGCCTGATGGGGCCAAGCACCACTGTAAACCTGAGCACTGCTAACGAGCAGGATAAGGAGCCCAGCCCTGGCCCATTGGGCTGTGCATCCCACTGCCCATATAACACCCAGTCATCCAGCCATTCCGAAGTGATTCACTCAGCTAATTGCTCCAAGTGGCCTATTTTGATGGTGCTCCAGGTATTACACAGATGCCTTGTGTGTACAGATGTGAAAAGGGAAAAAATTGTAAGTTTCCTCCTACATTCTAGTTTAACAGACTTGTATCCAGCCAAAGGAGCTTTCCCTAGGCCCACGGGACTTTTCAGAAAAGCTCACTGGAGCAGGACAGTGCAGATACCATCAACAGCCAGCTCTCACCCACAGCCTAGGTCATGCTACCATCCCTTCTGCATGGTATTTAAAGGACTGTTGGTGTTTCTTTGTCGGACGGCCCCTAACAGCACCAGCATCACATGGAGTAAAGCAACACTCCAGGGTGCAGTTGTGATCATACAGGGCTGGATAAGACACAAAGGGGACAGAGTACTGTGGTCATGTTCATTCAAACTTTCAACAAGCAATCACTCTGAAGAACAAAAGGCTGCAGCAAGAAGCATTATTTGTTTGGCACGTCCCTTATCCCTAACGTCTGGGTCCCACAAACCTCTCACCTTTCCTCCTAAGAAACGGCTGTTCTTGAACTTGCGCATGAAGAAGGCAATGAAGAAGGTGCCCAGCATGAGGATGAGGGAGAGGAGAGCAGTGTTGGGCTGCATCCTGATTCCCAGTGACATCGCATCCGCAGAAAGCATGCTGGCATTCAGGCTGCTCTGCACATTTGGTGGGTAAAACTTCAGCAGAGGATGTTCTGCAAACACCTGGGCAGGTGAGAGAAGCAGCAGGCACTGTCACAACAAGAAGGGGCAGGGGACACTGTCGCTGTTGGGGACGGGCATGTAGAAGGTGCCCAAATGGGGGCCCGAGAGACATGGCAGCCCATCTCCCCGGGGAAAGTTCACCTTGTACAGTTTGTAGAAGGTCTCGTAGATGAAGATGAGGGAGATGAGGAAAGCAAAGATTTCCTGGGTGAAGGGCGAGATGTAGCGCACCAAGAAGCTTCCCTCAGCTGCCACGATAATGAAGATGAAGACGATGAGCCACAAACCAATCCAGACTCTGCCTGTCAGATACTCAATGCCTTGTGTCTGGCAGAACTGAAATGGAAAGGGCAACGAGTTACTCACACCTCCTCAGGCTGCCTCCCTCATCTCCTCCCCATTAAGATCACAGACTCTCCTGGAAAAAGGCATCCTCATCTCCACAGGCAACCAACACAGAGATGGCAAATTCAAGGCTGGAATCACAGGTAAAGCTGCAGACCTTTCATTAACACCAGCCAGGTCACCCCAAGCAGGTGTACAGAGGTACACCTTTGTACACCATGACTGGGCAAAGCAAAACCAGTCAATGGAAAGTGAGGTTACAGAACAGAAGAGAAATCCCCACCACACAATGGCATCACCAGCTCCAAACTCTTGACACCCCAAGATGAAAACCTAGCTGTAGGAAAAAACATGCTTTATACACCCAGACATGTCAGCAGCCAGAAAAAAAGAAGGATTAAACCCACTGTTTGGAGGTAAGGTGACACAAGCATGCTTTAACAGTGAAGAGATCAAGCTACTTGAGAAAAAAACACATGTCCATCCTGTCTGGCCAAGGTATCACTGCATGCACCCTTGGGCTCATCCTCAGAGGCAGGAGTAACGTGCATGGGACTTCCAAAATGGGTGACACACTGAATGTTTTTGGGTTCCTATACAAGGAAATCTGGGTACGGATAACAGTTGTGAAACTGTCTTCAGAGGAAGCCTCAAGAACAAGGAAGTACTGTGGAGCAGTATTTTAGGAAGCAGCTACAAGTGCCCACTGGGCTGCAGCACAGGGCTGGGGGACAAAGCCTCCCTTGCAGTCAGCAGGTAAAGGAGTGCTGTCACCATTGTCACACCTCAACAGGGTCAGCCCACGGGATACAGCAACAGGAGACAGAAATCCCAGCAGTGTGACCTGGAAAGGGTCAGCATAGATAAGGCCAGCCCCAGCTGAACTGAGGACAGCCTGGTAGGAAGCAGGGTGTCCACAGTAACACAGTCCCTTGGGAGAGCTGAGAAATGCTGGCTGCCCTCTGCAGCGCATGGGCAGAGCGAACGGGTGCCAAGCATGGGCACTGCTTCACAAGTACCTTGTAAAAAGCTTCTTCAAACACCAGCAGAGGCCCTGAGAAGCCAATGACCAGGAGTGGCTGGGCTCCAAGCAGGGAGAAGAGGATCCCTAAAACCGAGGTGGAGATTATCAGCTCGGAGACCCCCATGAGACCCTCAGTTTTCTCTCCTAGGAAAGAGAACAGCATGTAAGTGTTACAGACAGACACAGGCGCTGTGTCCATAGACAGGTAGTCTGTAGACTCCACGCAGGGGAGGCAGGTCCCTGTCCCACCAGTCAGAGGTCCCCTGCGCTGGGCAGGGAATGCAGACGGAGACCAGGGAGCCTTGGGTGATGGCTCCCAGTGCCTGCCTCCAGCCCTGGGCTCCTCTGGCTGGAACAGCACAGCCTGCCTGGAGAGCGCTCAGAGAGGGGCAGTGAGCCGAGGCTGGAGAGGCCGAGCAGCAGCAAGGGGACAAGGCAGCGGCCACAGCGCAGCACCGCTGCGCTCCCTCAGCAAGCGGCACCGAAGCCCACCCCAGCACAGCATCACACAGACACAGCCAGTGTTCCAGCGTGCAAAGAGCAGACCAGAAAGCAGGCCCATTACCTAGGAGTCCCCCGAAGGTGATGGCAGGAGAGAGAGCAGCAAAGTAGATGAAGAGAACGGCCGCGAGACACTGGCTGTGCAAGGCGTCTCTGATGTCACTGAGGTATTTGGGGTACCTGCGCTTTATGTCCCGAACCAGACCTCCAAAAAATATTCCAGTCCGCTTCAAAGGGTCGTCCTCAGCTTCCTCCTCCTCTTCCTCAGCTTTCACTTCACACAGCTCTGGAGGTGCATGGAGGGCAGGGCTTGAGCGAGGGAATTCAGGGCCACCCTTGGGCTGCCCCATGGAGACCTTTCTCCTGCAGTGCTAACCTGGTGGGCCCCCCAGGACTGCACATCCCACCGCCTCCAGCTGCCCCAGCCACTATCCTGCCTCCCCTTGGCCCCCCTCTCTGCTGCCCCCCACCAATGCTGCCCACTGCTGGAGCCAGGCCCCGCTCACCCCTCTGCCAGGCTCTGTGAGGGGAGGGCCCACTGGGGCACGGAGGGCACTAGGCACAAACTCTTTTGCCCAAATTTGAGTGGAGAGACCTTTGGCTTCCTGGACATCCCCCTCTTTCATGGACTTCTGCTCCCTCTCCTTCCTCTTCCTTAGCAGCAACTTCTGGAAGGTGGCAATGGATTTGAGCAAGTCTTTCCCCTCCACCTCTGACGGGGGGATGACAATGCTGCAGTCCAAGAACTCATTGATTGCGTTGAGGAGGTCTTGACGGTCATCTGCCATGTATGCAGCCTCATGGAAGTGCTGAGGGGGCAGAGAAAAGAAGAAAGGGAGAAGGCTTAGACCAAGACTGCACTCAGCTATCTACAGACTGGAATCACAATGCTTGCTGTGACCCTTCAGTAACATCCCAGTCCCTCCACCCACTATTGTTTCACTACTGCCACTCTGTGACCCACACTCCTGAATACGTTCTCCCACCGCTTCTTCACCTAATGCCACTTCCCTATATATCCTCCCTTCCCTATAAAACTGTCTGAGTGACCTCCTTGCTTTTCCCCCCCCAGGCCCCACTGCTCTAGCCCATCTCTGGTAGCTATGTGTTCCACCGGACCACAGGGCTCCCCTCCTGTGACCTCTCCATCAAACAACATCAGACCTGCACTTCCCAGCTATCCTGGTGCCTCTTTCCCTAGCTTAGCTGCTTTACTTTGCCAGCCTGTGACAGTGTTTACTCCAGACCACTTGCTGTATTGGGCCAAATCCTCCTCCTTACAAGCTCTGCGTGCCATCTCTTAGTCCTGCAGGGCTCCAGTGCAGAGCCCAGCTCAATAATATTTCAGAAGCCCCACACCACAGAGATGAAAGACTTCAGGTGTCCCCTGTCCCTGCAGCTCAAAATTAGGACTACGCAACAGATAGAGGTCCTTTTAGTCTGAACCTGGATTGGTTTTGAGGGACAAGCTGGTGGAGTCCTAACATACTGCAGATAAAGTATGAACCAAGAAGCAGAGTGTGAGACATGTAAGCGAGGAGCAAGCATAAGAGACTCTTGGGAGACTTTGACATAAAGATACAAAATATGGGAGAGGAAGGCAAAATGGGAGTCTACAGCATGAGGGAAGCTGTGCAGGTGAAACCAGGCAGAAAAAAATGGAGATGCTCCTGACAGCAAGGACGAGATGACGAGGAAGGTCTCTGAGGAGACCATGAGGGGACAGCACTACTACAGGTAGTAGGGGAGCTGGCTGGCAACTGGGCAGAAGTGCTGCATTGCCTCCTGAATATCGCTGCAGTGAAAGGGCTAGAAGGAGATGGACAAGTGAGCAGCCTGTCTGTAAAGCAGGTAGGCGACAGCTAAGGTCTCTGCAGTACACAGACTCCCTGGAGCCACAGCTTCCAGCTGTAAATGATACCGTTCTCTCTTCACGGCGCCAGCCGCGAAGTAACCTTGCTACGGCCAGCCTCAGCTGCAGCAGCTGACTCCCCTGCTCCAGCAACAGAGCAGCAGGGCTCAGATGAGGAGATCAGCCTACAAACACGGCATTGAAGCTGGAATATGGCAGCTCACCTCTTCTGGGTCTAAGCATGGTCTCAGCTGACTCCTGGGGAAGGATTTTTCAGCTAGGGGCCCTTGTTGCCCACAACCCACCTGCTCTGAGTGGACCTTTCAGTCCCCCTTCCAGGGAGAGGTCTGCACTGATGCCAGGAAAGGCAGTTTGTTATTTGCTTAAAGTTGCATGGCACCAGCCAGAAAGACCCTGTGAACCTCTGATTCTCCTGTCTTGGATGTATGCAGCAGATGCTCAGATTATCTTTTCTTTGTCTTTAATTCCTTACCAGGATAATAAATTTCAGTTTCCTGCCATCTAGC
The DNA here is from genome assembly GCF_040182565.1 of Anser cygnoides. Taxonomy (NCBI): domain Eukaryota; kingdom Metazoa; phylum Chordata; class Aves; order Anseriformes; family Anatidae; genus Anser; species Anser cygnoides. The sequence goes on from NC_089878.1 coordinate 25,251,476, forward strand.
CAGATGGGGAACTTCCAGCCGTGTCTGTGCCTGGCAGAAAAACCTTTCCGCCTCCTCATCTCTCCTGCATTGATGTGCTCCTCTGCATGGACGCCGCAGCCATGGGACTTAGAAAGCTTTGGCAAAACTCTTGATGAACAGTTCCCAGGCACTGCTAGGCCTTCTTTTCAGTGTCGCCTGGGCCAGATGTCATGGTCACATACACCACTCAGCCTCCCCTCCTCTGTTTGTGAAATGTAAACTGAACACAACTCTTCTAACCTTGGGCAGCCCTTTGCTCCTGCTTTTATGTATACCCCCCTTTCTTCACCTCCCAGCCTAGCACGCTCTGTCCCAGCCAAACATCTACCCTACTCTTCCCTCTGTACTGGAGCATCCTACCTTGGTTTAGCCAGGCTGCTCTTAAAAATGCTAGCTGCTCAGGCCTGTCTTTCCCACCTGGGCCTTTGCACAGCATCTCAGCAGCACTCCTGTCCCAGGACTGACTTCTGAGGAACCACTGAAGCTCCCTTGCATTGTGTCAGCGTTGCCGCTGGTCAGCTCCTCACCTTGTCAGACATGAGGGTGGAGATCGACCGGCCAATTTCATGGTAATCCATGTTGGCCTGGCTCGGTCCCAGCAGCACAAAGATGAATCTGACAGGGATTGGGACCTCCAAGACAGATTCCAGGAAGACGGCCTCATTTAGTCGGACAAAGGCCATAGTTGGCTGCTCCAGGAACTGCACACAACCTACCGGGAGGCAATGTTTTGAGCATAGTTAATCATTGGGGTGAGCTGTACTGGGCTGCCTTCAACACTGGAAACAGCAATGTAGGAGGTTCCCACGAGCCCTGCAGTCCCGTACTTGTTTCCAGACCACTGAAAAGACACCAAGCTTCATGCTGAGGACTGCTCAAAGTCCCTTGTTCACTGATTGTTCCCCAGCAATGCTACTTACTCTTTTTAGCTCTCCCAGTTAGCACATTCTCAATCTCTTACACATGGGCTCTACTTACATTATAAGGGGCTGATTTTAAATCAGAAGGTTGTTTTCCACTAAGCCGCTGCCTTATGGAAGGAAACCTCTTACATGTTGGCAGTTAGTTTTATCACACAAACTTCTAATTTCATCAAAGAATGAAATCAGGTTTGCTTGACATGACCTATTTCCCATAAACCTCACTGCTTGGCAATAATTACATTCTTATCCTTTAGCTCTTTATTAATTGAATCCCATATTAGCTCTGCCATTATTTTGGCCGAGAGGGACGTCAGGTTAAACAACCTATAGGTACTGGATCACTGTACTTTGTTTCTTGAGCACTGACACCGTTAGCTTTATTCTGTTTTTCTCATGTGTTCCCTGCATTCCTAAACCTTTTTCGGATGAAAAATGAGCCAGTTCTCTAAAGACTCATAGGTACAAATTACAGTTTGTTTGACGATGTCCGCATCTCATGAATGTGTTTGGCAGCCTTCTCAGTACCTAACAGATTGGGAAGCAGTCCCGCATCCTCCAGCATACCAGCCGCTTCCTTCTGATACTGAACACAAATGTTTATTGAGTACTTTTATTTCTCTGGCGTTATTACTGATCTTTCTGCCATCTGTGTCCAGCAAAGAGCTGTGTTCTGTGTTAGACTTGCAAATCTGGGCCATCTCAACAGCCGTGAGAATCCCAAGATACAGAAATGACCTGTGTGTAGTTATCTGAGTATTCAAAGTGCATTTATCAAATGGATCTGGTCTCATCATGGTTTAGCATCAGCTTGGTTAAGCAGCCAAATCTCTTTGCCCAAGTTTTCTATCCCCTAGACAGGCAATGACATTTACTTTGCTCGTAGCATAGTTCTGTTTGCTCAGATGTTAATGCCAGCAAAGTGCTGAAGAGGACTTCTCTTGTGGCCAGAAGGCACTAAACGCACTGATGCTCGAGGCTGCCTGCCCACAGCCCTCAATTGTATAGAGAAATATCTCTAGGCAGTGACATGGCAGATACCAGAGGCCTTGCCAGCTGCTGGGCCCTGCTCCCAAAAACTCCAAGCTCCTTGGCACATACAGCCAACAACCAAAACTAGCCAGGGGCAGGACCTAGGTGCTGGCAAGGTGTAATGGGTTAACCAGGCTGGGGGCAGCAATGGTCAGAGAACAACACAAGGCCCTACAGCAGTGCTGGCAATCAGTCCCTTGGGCACCGTTTATCCACTTCTGAGCTGCAAAATGGGATGTTTTGGTGAGGTGGCTAAACTTTCTCCTCTAAGCTGGGCACCAGTCCCCAACAGCAGTGTCTATCAACCTGTTCACATTCAGTACTTCTTAATTTTAGAAAAAAACTACCCAGTCACCCTTCACATTTACTACTGACAAACAAAATGTGCATTATCTCTACAGAAGAGAGTGTACAAGGCTCCCTTCTCACTTAAACTTTGGGAACATGTACTAGATGTCCAAATACACCTCAGGAGGGAGAACACCCACAGCTGGGCCCAGACCAGGATCTGAACTGGTCTCTTTCGGTGTCAGGGGAGTCCACTTGTTGCCTCTTACCCACGAGGACCACTGTGGCCTCTGCATCTTCAGGAATCTTCTCCATCAGCTTCAGGTATTTACGGTGCCCCTCAGAGTTATGGAGATGTAGGTTTTTCTGCCAGGGGAGAATACGAACAAGTAAGTACTGTGCCCTTGTGCCTTGGTTTCCCTACACTAGTAAGGCATCCTTGCAGTGAAAGGTCATCCTGCAAACACCAGGGCTGTTGCTGCCATCGCAAGCTCCAGCAGACATTCACATGCAGCGTGAGGCTATAATTAGGTCCCAAAATCATAACGCAGTGACCTGATTTCCAGCACTCCAGGTGATCTAGGGGAGCTCAGTCCTTGCAATGATGAGGCCTCCCGTGACGGAGCCCAGAAGTGGGCATCAAGAGTTGCTGTGTGCCATCACAGGCCAAAGGGTGACCTTAGGGTGTGTTTGGAAAAGAGTGGTAACCCCTCACATCGCTCTTACCTCTTTGCACTCGGTCTCGTGGGCCTTGGGGTCAGCCATCTCTATGCGCTCCTCCCCCATGAGGGGCACGCAGGTGTCCGTGGTGTGGTTGTGGTGGTGGTTCCCCACAATGGAGTTCATGCTGGAGCTGGAGTGGTTCCTTGGAAAGAAGCCCTCTTTCTCATCATTTGGATGGCTGGGGGATGGAGTGGCACAGCCTCATTTTCTTGCTCTAGATGGTCTCCCTGCCCTATCCCACCATCTGCCCCACCATGGCAGTGATCCAGCTGTCTGAGGTACAGCCAGATCCTTGCCAGCCTCCCTTGCTGCCTGGGGCTTGCAGATAAGCCTTGAGCCTCCTGCAGCCCTCGTCTGTGTCTCACCCACCTGTGCTTGAGCAGCAGGGCACGCAGCACTTTGGCTCGGTCCTCCGCTCTGATCTGGTCAGAGATGATCATGGTCTCCACCATGAGGTGAGCGATGCCAGGCAGTGTGGTCTGCTCCAGGTCGAGAAGGACGGCGCCTGCCAGCAGGAGGGGAAGAGCCCTGCTCCTAGTGTGCAGCACTCCCTGCTGCACACGTGCTCTGGGGACACAGCAATCCCACAACAGCCCCACCAGCACCAGGCCCTCCTCCCACTGGAGGCACCTCTCAGCCCTTCTTGCTTCCCCTCTGCAGCCAGCCTCAGTGCCCGCACACAGGGCAGGGGCCTCAGACCAGCCAACTGCTGGGAAGCCTTTCTCCAGCGCAATTTTGGTCTGTGCTCTTGAGAAACGTGTGTTTGTGGGGACACCAGGAGCCAGGCTTTGTTTGGGGTACAGATTTTAATGCTCTCAGCTGAAAAATGCCCCAAGCCCAAGTGTCCCATGTCCTCCATGTAAACCTTTGTCCCAAGAGAAACCACAAGCTTCTGTCTTGGCATGCTGAGAGCTTTCAGAAAAACTTGCCACCCCATCACCTGTGGGATGTGAGCACTTCTCACTAAAATAGCACAAACACCATGTCAATATACAAACAGCAAGACATCCCACTCAGTGAGATGTACGTGTGCAGCAGACTGCATGGGCTCTGACTCCAGACTCTCATCCCACGGGGATCTCTCTCTGCTCTCCAGGGAGAAAGTGTCTCCCTTCAGTGAATTACCCAGGCCCAGAAGGACTGGAAGCTCTGTAGCTCCCTCTCATCCACCCTGACAGGCCTTGCCTTCTCACACAAAAGATCTCCAGCCCAGACACAGCTGGGTGTCACAGCTGTCACGTGCCTGAGAGCAGCAAAGCAGAGCAAGGAACCAACATGGACATCCTCGGGCTACCCTGGAAAACGGGGTGCAGGACTGTCTGTCTCCCCACACCCTACAAGGAGCAGGGACAGAGACACTGCTGGCATGTCTTCAGTAAGTGGCCAAACAGCAACAGAAGCTGCCCAGCACAGCCTGTCCCTGAGCAATACACAAACCCTGGCTGGTGGCACAAAGCAGTTCCTGACTCACCATGGGCAATTGTCTTCCTGAGCTCCAGCAGGCTGCGGAAGGACAGTGAAGCCACATGGGGTTTCCCCCACCTTGCTGTATCCTCCTCCACATCCTCCTCAAACTTGATCCAGCGGGCTGTCTCCCTCCAGTGCATCTCCTGGTTCTTATCCACCACCAGCTCGTTCAGCTCCACAAAAACCTAGCAGGAATTACAGCAAGGATGTGAGACTTCCCCTGATGCAGAGAGTTCTATGAGCCGTATGTGGAAAGCCTCAGCTTTGTCCTCAGTGCGCTACTTGGTCTATAGTAATGCCTGGGTAAACCTGCCTTAGTTAACCAGAGGGCTGGTGAACAGAAACAGACAGGACAAATATCACTGGCAGCAGGGCAGGAGCTTCCATCAGCACATGGAGCAGCAGAAAGCTTCAATTTAGATGACACAGGCAGAGAAGAGAGAAAGAGGCAAACCTGGATCCCTCTCTACCGAAACAAACATCTTTTTCCTTTGCCTGCTTCTTGGCTAGAATAAGTTTCCCCCCAGGTTTCCTATATTAACTTTCTTACCAGAGGTGGTGAAATCACTGTGCTGCCGACTTCCAAACCAGCACTATCATTTCTCTGGCTTTTTTTACATGTCTTTCCTAAAGTTGAAGCTCTGTGATTTCAGAGAAATCTCAACTTCTGTTGAAAAAGTACTTGTTCAGCCCTCATGACAATGGATAAGAGCTTGAAATGTCACTCCCAAGGCCATGTAAAAAATTAATTATATTGAAACCACATTTATCACTTTATAAAATGCCTGTTTCTCATCCTGATTTATGGCTTCTGAACAAGTGTGGGAGGACAGCACATGGATACCTCATGAGGCTTTCTATCCAACTTCTTCTTCTTCTTCTTTTTCTTGACAGATGGGGTTGATGCTAATTTTTTGCTTGTCCTGGTGATCTGGCTCCGAGACGGTTTCTTCATCAGATGCCTCCTCACACCAGGGTTATCTTCAAAACGGTGGCCTGAACGCAAGGGAAAGGAGAAAAGACCACCGGTGTGTCTAGTGGAAACACACAGTTTGGCACAGAACCACATCCCAGCCCACCCTTCTCCCATTAGATTACACTAGCAAAGCCCTGGCAGCTGGAGCACTCACCATCACCCTCCAGACCTTTGAAGATCTTTCCTGTCTCACCTGCCTACTTCTAGCTGTTCCTGATGTCTAAGAGCTAATGCCTTCCGAAGGAGGTTTCCTCCCAGGCTGCGCGTATGCTGAAGCTTCACTGCAAAAGCTTATTCACGGTACCTGAACGAGTGCTGGGCGAACCCTCCCCATACTGCCCCAACAAAAAGCAGTCTGAAGCCTTGCCCGCACAGCTCTGCACCCCGACAGCACCGGCAGGCAGCTGCCTGGGGCTCACTTCTCCCCCTGGAGAAAGGCTTGGTGCTCAGCAAGCATAAAGGGAAGCTCAGCAAGCAGTGAAAGGGAAGGATATTTAGCTGCTGGTCTGGGAGACGCATGGAAATATCAATGGCCGTTTTATTTAATTGTGTGGTAAGACTGCAGTGTAACAGAGCAGACCTGGGACTGGCATGTAGGCTGTGCAACTAACTCCAGCTATCACCGTTTCTAGACGATCCATGGTGGTGCTGCAGTGCCCCTTGAAAGGTCTGCGTTACAGGGCTTGGCTGGCTGAATCACAGCCTCCTGAAGCCTCCAGAGAGGCTTCATTTACAGACCCACCACCAAAGTACAGCAGTGCTATTAGCTAGCCAGCGCTCACCAAGACCTGGCCAGCCCCATCTGCAATGCCAGAGAAACAGCACCTGGGCAAGAGAGAGCACATGTATCTTCCTCAGCACATACAGACCGTGAGCTCTCTGGGCATGAGAGGTAGTGAAAAGCATTGGGCTTGAAGGCCACGTGCTCTCCTTGACGTTGCAGGAAGATATCTGTGCATCTATGGCATGGAAAGAAACAGCCCAGCACCAGGCCAGGCCTAACGTGGCTTTGCTTCTTGGAAATCTGGGTTGCTAAATTAAATATAAAATGAATCAATAGTGAGCCTTAGGGGATTTTCACCCACTGGCTGCCCTGCTGATGCAAGTCCTGCTGTCAGCTGGACTCCTCCCTGCTCCACTTACTGCACTGCAATGTCAATAGGAGCCAATAACCGCCCGCTGATACAAACGTTTGTGGGAGCTGTGTGTGGGGGGCTTCCTCAGACTTTTGCATAGATTTTGCAGTTCCTGCATGCTCCGCAGCCACTTCCCCCAAATGAATGTCAAGTTCAAGTGGGAGCCTGAAGCCTGGGGTCCTTACTCAGGATACAATCTTGGACTGACATCCAAGGGTGATGTTCCTAGAGAATACCTCTTCCCTTCTTGCTTGAAGCCAAATTCCCCAGGGCAGCTTCGTCTCACCAAGTACAGCTCTTGCCATAGCTACCTCCACTAGCTCCCCATGAGCAGAGCACGAGACAGTGACAGTGTCTGAGGACAGTTTATGGAGCATGATTCCTACGGTGGCTCCACTACAACAGCCTGGTGTGTCACCCTCCCACACAGCTTCTCCCACAGTCTCTTTCAGAAGATCATCTTGCCACGCTGGCTTCCATCAGTCAGATTTCTCGGGCTGACCAAGTATCTTTTCCTCCAGATAAATCTGAAGATGACAAATGTTACTTTCCACTGGTTAAAGTCTTCCTCCAGAATCAGTCCTAGCCAGTCCAACTCAGCAGAATGCCTTCAACCCATGTGTTAGCTCCCACTTTCCTCCTTTCTTTACCCTCCATCCACAAGCAGAAAGACCAGAACGAGGCGTCAGAGTAGTTGTATCAGTACTAGAGAGCAACTTGCTAGCCCAGCATCACAGCAAGGGTGAACATTTCCTATTTGCCTCAATGGTAAGCTATAGCATCACCTCTAGGAAGAAGAGATTGAAACCCTATCTCTTGGAATATTTAAAGTTAGACTAAACAAAATGCTACTCAACATATAAAAAGTCACATATATCAACACATAAAAAGCCCTGTGCTGGCTTCTGGAAACAGCTGTTGCCCTTGCCACAGCTTTCCCAGTTGTAGCTGGAGTGGGACAGTAAGCTTGTGAGTAAATATGAATATACAGAGACACACAAACACCACCAGCCCCAAAGTATGTACATGCATGTGGGATGTGTATTACAACTATACGGCCAAGTGTGTGCAGACATGCAGCAGAGCATGTGTAAGCGGGAAGGTGAAGGCAGAGACAGGACATACCTGTGCAGACACACACACAAGTATGTGAGGATGAGACTGGGCCACGCCTGTTGCGTCTACAGAATACCTGTGTCACTGTGAAAAGGAAGGTAAGACACGAGAGGAGCTAAGAAGATGCAAGCTCTCTGTGCTTCAGTTACCAGCTAGCATCAGAGAAAGAACAAACCTGCAACCTGCCGCGCATCTCTGGAGGCTGTGACAAGAGGCGTACCAGCAGTCCTGAATGGGGGCCTGGGACTAAGAATGAGCTCTGTGGACCCAACACAGAGAGCAGGAGCAAGACAACTTTCCTGGCTGCTGTTTGCACACACACTCAGCCAAGACAGGATGTACTTTTTTACCTCACACAGACCAACCAAGGCAGAAATAGCAGACTGAAGACCTGTCACTTCTCCATCATTCAGATGTCAGCATGCACTGCATAGTGGAAAAACATGAATAAAGCAGATACTAGGGAAATGCAATACAGAATCCCTGGATGGCTTGGCACAGAACGCTAGTCTGTCCTGGATGGTGCTGAGTTCAAGATAACAGAGCCAGCTGGACCCCAGCTAATCCTTGTTACCACCCAGGTGTCCCTGCATAGCGTCCCCATGCTCCAGTCACTAAAAGGAGTATAAAGAGACCGGCTCAGGTCCAACAAGGACTCTGCTCTGCAGAATCTATTCCTCCTCGATTGAAGATGATCCTGGAAGAGCTACTGCCATGTAGCAAGTAGCTGAGCAGGCGGCACTAGCTGGACATGAGCTGCCTCTGTACAGACCTGACACTGTTGTCTCTGCCGTCTCTGTCTCTGCCGTATCTCTGCGGGATTAATTCACAGTGTGGATTTATTGTGCAGAAATAATTAAGAGTTGACTGGACAGTACATCCTATTTCAAGCACCTGCAGCATTAGCTGTAGCAATCAATGAATGTGTTAACTGCTAGCAAGCCAAATATCCCCCCTTCATAAGTGATGCATATCACACCTTCTAGAAGCAATCTGCCCCTTCCACCTTCCCAAGAGCCGCCATCGTTTCTTGGGTGAAACTGGGGCAATTTCTCACACTTTTAATGCATAGGTTGCTCGGCCTGGGACAGCTGACAGTGACAATTTGCTCCAGGTTTGTTTTGAACTTTGCTCCTATTAAATTGTCTGTGACTTTACAGTAACAAGTATCAGACCTAGCCAGAAGCAAATCCCCACTTGCTGGTCCCTGTACAAGCACACAGCCAGACGTTTCCTCCCCAGAGGCTGCATGGTTTATAAGGATGGACTAGCTGAAACAGAGAAAATGATGCTGGGACTGGGAGGAATGGCGAGTTAAATGTTTTGCCTAAGATCATACTGGCATGCTGTGGCAGAGCCAGAAACTGAACCAAGCCTCCTGAGTCTGTGTTGCACTCTGCCTCCTCACTCCTGCTTGCAAAGCCTGCAAGCGAGCTAGTTCTGGGGCCACGTCACCTTCCCTTGCGTGCTTGTACAATGCCTTGAAAAATCAGAACACTATCTAGACGAGGACATTTGGGCAGCTGCCACAGAGCTACGACTATGAATAGTGTCACTCCCAAGGTGACATGCAAAGCCATCTTTTAACTGTGAGTGACCACCGCCTGCTGAGAAAAGAAAGGAGAAGAAAGGTGGGAGGGAGGCTCCAGTTCCTGTGCAGTCCCTGGGATGGCTCAGAGAGCCAGTTTTTCACAAGGGCTGCACGGGTAAGGAAACAGATGCAGAGAATAGAAAGGTGCTCTTTGCTCTAGGGATTCCTGTTCTCTCCTTCCCTGCTTTTCTCGCTCTCACTTCCTTCCTCTTTTCCCCTTTCCAGGCACCCCAGCCAGCATGCCATTAGCTGATTTCACAAACAACACTCAAGCCTGCAGACACAGGGACTAGTTTATGTCCTCCTCAGTGCAGAGCTGAGAATCTGATACCTACTGCTTCTGTCGGATCTGTGGCCCAGCTCAAATTCCAACAAAGAGCAACAGCTCATTGTCACTCTGTGCCACAGATGGAAGGAAAATTTCTCTGTTCTTATACATGCCTTGGAGCAGCAGCTTTTCCTCTGGCCACGGCATAGGCTACATCCCGATAAGCACAAACTAAAGATGCAGCTGCCTCCAGAACTACTTGAGCAAGACACACACAGGGAAGCACCTCAACACTACGAAATGGATCTGTACGGACCTCAGACAGACACACAGACAGCTCCTCCAGCATCCCCAGGCACAGGGTTGCATGCAGCGGGGCAGACAATCCCTTCTCTAAACTAGGAGACAAACCTGACACAGAGGGGGCAGCAGACAGCAAACACAGGGTGAGGGATACTTAGATCGGGGCTCTGATCTACAGCTGCAACCAGGGGTCACTGCTCTGGTACTTACAGGTGGGCTCCCCGCCTGGGTAGCCCAGATGGTTTCTGATGGCCTCCCATAAATCATAGTCTTCAAAATTGAAGGCAAATTCATCAAAGTCTTCATAGCCGAGCGAGTTGCGAATGCAGGTACTCATTGCTACCTCAGGGCTGCTGCCCCCTTCCGATTCCCTCGCTGCCTCCTCTCCCTCCTGAAGGGTTGTCATTTTGTCCTTGCGAAGGTCAGGGGTCAGGCGCCATGAGCCACTCACCTTCAGAGGAGGGGCCGGGGTAGCCAGGCTGAAGTGCAGAAAGCAAGCTGCCCCGGGAGGGCTTCACCGGAGCCCTGGGGCCAGCCCCGGTGCCTCGCTCCCCTGGGCACGGGGCATGAAGGTGCTGGCTGCTGCAGCCCCTGGCGACTCAGGAGGTCCTGGAAAGGACGGTTCCCCCCAGGGATGTTCCTGTGGGGGCTGCCCCACTGGCTCCTCGGGAGCGGGATCCTCGCTCTGCCGCGGGGCCTCTCGCTGGATGCCCGGGGACACGCTGCCCGTGGCCCAGGGACAGCCCGGCTCCGCACGCAGCTCCGCTTCTCTCCCTCACTTCCCTCTGGTGTCTCCCTCCCTCTCCAGCCTGCAGAGCAACCTATTGAATTCTCCATGTCCTCAGGCCCGGAGCGTGCATTTCCATGACGTCTCTCCTGTCTGCCCTCACTCGCGCACGGGGGCAGTCCCCTCGGAGGCGCTTCGGAAGGGGCAGCTGCCTCTCGGCGAGCAGCGCGGAGGAGAGGGGAGGCTCCTCACATCGGGTGCCTGCCGTGTGAGAGCTGGCGTGGCACACGGAGGGCTGGTAACTGGGAAAGTGTGTCAGGGAAGGAGAGAGCTGGGTCTCAGGGAAGCACAGGGAGCCCTGAAACGGAGAGGGCAGCGGGGTGGGTGGAGGAGGGCCGGCACCTGTGGCTTGGGTGGGAGGAGAGGTGCTGGGCTCACATGGAAACATGGGGACTGGTGCTCGGGGTGCTCCCGAAACTGATAGAGAGGAGTCAGAGCTAGAAAAGCAGGGGCTGAGGAACAGGGAGATGAGGACCAGGTCCTCGGGGAAGGCTGATGACCATGCCTGGAGCTGTTAGGGAAGAGGGCAAAGCAGAAAGATGCAAGGAACACGCGCACTATAGTACCACAGAGCCTCACTTTTCATGCCGTCCAAGTCAGCAGATGCCAGCATCTGGGCCTCAGCCTCATCTGTGGGGACACGCTGGTACGCTGCGCTCTCCAGCGTGGTCATGCTGCCGATGCACATTCTCTCCTTCAGGTCGTAGGTAACTCGTTGTCCACTCGCCACCTGGCCCCAGGGCTTGCGCTTCTCCCACCCTCGGGACAGACGTTCCCGAGGCCCAGGGAGGCTGTAGGGAGCAAAGAGACTGATGGTAGCAAATAGGGGGGTGGCAACAGGCTCTGCGTCTTCACAGGGGATGAGGACCTGATGGTCCTCAACTCAGTTTCCCAGCTTGCAGGTCAGCATGAACTAACTGGGAGGAAGAATACTCCACATGCACAGTCCAGTGCCCCTAAACCCACATCCTGGGGATCCCACGGGCCCAAGGGGGTCCCAGGAAGCGACCATCCTGCTGGGGAGCAGCACTGTTGCTGCAGCCACGGAGCCATGGGGCCCCTCTGGTTCAGCAGGAGAGCGGAGGCTGGGCACAGCCACACACCTCCCCGTGCTACCCCAGGGGCAGGGCAGGGCAGTGACCCCCCAGACTGGAGGGTGGCAGCAGCTCAGCAGCCGCTCTCCTACCTGGGGAGGGAAGCAGAGCTCTTGTCCGGCTGCAGGTCAGTGAAGCATGGCACGGGGGACAGGACGCCACACTCCTCCTCCACGTGGAACTGCGCTGGGGCCAGAGCGCTGCCAGACTCATCCTCATCGCTGCCGATGGTGAACTGCAGAGACGACAGCCCTGAGAGCACGAGCCAGGCCAGGCAGCCCTTGGCACAGTCCCTGGCACACAGATCCTCCCCGTGTCCCCACAGACTAGTAAAGGCCACTCCAACGTCCCCCACGTGCCCCACACACCCTGGGACTGGCCATATTAAGCCCCCCCATCTGATACACCCCGGGAACAGACACACTGATCTTCCCCCACATCTTACACCCCCAAAATGGCCATGCACACCCTCCCCAGCATCCACCCTGGGCAATGGCTTACCTGTCATTGTCCCCTGGTGCCCATCTCTGCTAGGCAGGGACAGCACCACTCTTCCCACGATATCCCACAGCTTTGAGGCTCTCCTCTACAAACTCTTCCACTCAAACAGCTCGCTCCCTTGACCACACACCCTTTATTGACCTGCCCTCCATGTCCCCCAGCCTCCCACACCCACCCAGGCAGGGATGCCCTAGCCTTGCCTTTGGTTTGCTTGGGGGCTCCAGCTTAGGGGACGTGTCCTTCCCACGAGCTTCGCCCTCAGACTCTGCAGAGACCTCTTTCTCCTGGGCCTCCTCTGCCTCAGACTCTCCTTCTTCCTCCTCTTCCTCCTCTTCTTCCTCCTCTTCTCCCCCTTCCTCGTCCACTTCCTGGATGGTGGGGGTGACCTCTGAGGGGGGTACTGAGGTTTTCTTCTTTTTCTTTCTCCTTTTCTTCCTCCTGCTGGCACGGGGGGGCCTCTTTTGGTACTTGAGGGCAGAAGGGAGGTGAGTGGAAAGGAGATGATGGATGTGGTGCGAGGTTTGGCGGTGGACTGAGAGAGAAAAAGAGAGTCAGGGGCAGGAAGAGGCTGGGAGGAACCTGCCAGACGCCCCTCCAGGAAACAGCATGGTCTGGAGATCAAGGGCCAGGAAGGGCAAGGAGAGCCACCAGCCCGCAGGGACATAGCAAAGCTCTTTCAGTGATGTGGCAGGCTGATGCATCCAGCCCGGGGTGGCCATGGAGGCAGCCCTCATGCAGTGCCAAACCACCCCGACCCAGCTTCACCACCCTGGGCAAGGCAGGACTCCCCCAGGGCTGCTGAAAGCCATTCGCACGGCTAGTCAGAGCTGCAGTGACCTGCCAGAGACACTACCCCCTTCCTAAACATGGGGAAACACTTCTCACGTTATCAAATAAGCAGAGTTTGGGCCATTTACAAACATCTCTTTCCTGCATAGTGTTCTTTAGTTCAGTTTAAACAGATGTGCCTTATTTTACTCGCAGGCTTTGACAGGAATTACAGACCAAGTCTTTTAGTGCAGATGCAACATAAATCCGTGTCCCAGGTTCGGGGGGGCCTTGTGCCTACCAGCCCCTGAAATGCAGGTTCAGTTAGGAGGTTCTCTTTATAAACCAGGGTAAAAAACAGGGCAGAAGGACTTTTCGTCAAACTAATCTACAAAGAGAAATTCATACAGGGTTGACCTGGGTGTCGTGGGAATTACACAGCGAGAAGAAATTAATGGCATTTCTGAGCCATCACTCAAAAACAATGATAATGCACCATGCAGGGAGCAGGGTAAGCTCAGCACCTCCCTGCAAGAGATAGAAAGCCATTTCTGCCTGGTCTATCTGCAGGCACAAAGCCTCCCATAGACAGCCTGCAGGATGCACAGACCCTGGGGCTGCACCCGGAGCAGCTGAAATCACGGGGGCACCAGCCGCTTTGCAAGGGGGCTTTGCTCAGCAGCTCTTCCTGAGGAATTGTTTCCAGTCTGTTTTGATTTGGTTCCTTCCCAGCTTTCCTGTGACATGGCAGCAAAATCTGTTTATAGTGAAAACTACCTTCAAAGGACGTTTTCAATGGAAGCTGTAACCTTCTCCCTGGGAGAGCCAGGCAGGTTCATTGTTCTGGTGTCATGTTTCCTTTCCTTTGGTTTCTCAAGTCTTTTCTCCCTTGTTTCCCCCCTTGGGAACAGACGGAATATTTCACACACCCCCTTGGTTCAGCAGGAGAGCCTCGTGGCAAGATTAGAAGAGATTGGGAATGGCCATACATGCAAAATGGGAAGAGTTTGGTCTCTTTACAAACTCTTTTTCTTCCAAAGTGTTCTTTAGTTCTTTGACTTAAATATACCCTTTAGATGTACCCTTTTCACTAGTAGGTTTTGGCATAAAGGCGCTCCTGTCCTGCTACTGCACTCCCTTAGCACTGCTCTGCCTGCCATGGGTAGGGCAGGCATTAATTTCTAATGTAACAAGAAGCAAGGAAGGCCCCAACTGTGCATGTGTTGCTCCTACAGCACGAAGCTGCTGCTGAAGACACAGCCCATTCGCTCCTGGATTGATTGTATAAGCCCAAGACAGAAATGTCTGCATTTCGGACCATGTTAGTAATTCCGGGCTGTGAATGTGGCAGGAAACATTTCTAAACCCAGAGAACCATTTCTATGGGCTCGCAGAATATCTTCCGATGTCTAATGACCTAACCAGATCTTCCCATTTCATGAATACAAATTGCATAAAATTTCCAATAGCCAGGTTTGACAAAGTTCTAAATAACTGGGATACACCAGGATCTCAAAGGAAAACAAGCTTGATTCTGACAAAGAGAGGATACTTCTATCGAGAAAAAAACAAAACCAAAGCAAAACTGTACAAGCCTGTAGGCAAATTTTCCAAGAAGCTTCTGCCATGCATGCTCAAGCAGATCATCTGTGTACTCTGAGCCAATTCGCACAGCTGTGCACACAGGCAGAGCTCCAGAGCAGGTAAGTCCCACCAGCACAGTACAGGTATTCAACCCGCAGCAAAGCTATCAGCACCTTGCAGCCATGTGTGCGGGTGACTGTGTGCTTAGGTGGAAAGTGCTGTTTTAATGTAGCCTCTGTAGAGAAATGGCACAAGCAGAAAGTAGCAGCCAGGGTGCATTATAGTAGTAGACTTCTACTAGCAAACTTCTACAGCACCAATTGGAAAGGAGTGGCCAAGCAGAAACCAGCCTGGTACTAAGGACAAAATGTTCCTGAGGTTGCATCCTATCACAGCTGAGTTGTAAAATAAGCAGCATCTGATTGTGGAGAGTCAGAGACTGGGAAAATGACCCAACCATTGCTACTCATCTTCCACACAAACAGCCTGCTGGCTGGGGTACTCCTCTTCCTGCCCATTACTGTTACTACTAGCTAATGCAACCAGTCTACACCAGGCAATAGCTTATGGCGGCTCTTGTGGGCACACTCTCATTTTACAGCCAAAGTGACTTTGACTGTTGCCATCTTCATGGAAGGGTGATCAGTGGAATAAATGTGCTGATCAGAGGATTTCAGGGGAGATGGCTACAGCATTTTAAACACTCCGTTTTTATTTTTCAGTCCTTTCTTTGAGCAGATAAACCTGATGGTTTCATGGTTGCTATTTAGAAATACACAGGCATGTCTGACTGGAGCCATCTGCTTTCAGATTGGGGAGGACAGCCTGGCTTCTAGCCATGTTTGGATGTTTCTTTGCAGCCATATGGAAGAAAAATAGTTTCAGACTGGAAACTTGAGTTTGGCGGAAGTGGCTGCAGAGGTCCCTGAGACTGGGTGGGGAGGTGAGCGAGCACCCAGGCCTGGGCTATGCTGTCACCTGGGCTGGGCAGTAGCTCTGCCTCCAGGGACAGGGGACACTGGTCGGGAGCAGACTGGGATGAGGGGAGCAGACTGGGATGAGGCAGTGGGCACTGGGTGTAGCACTCAGGGATTGCTCTGAAGGGAGGAAGGGTCTGCAGGGACCCCAGCACAAGGCTGCAGAGCACGTGGGGCTGAGCAAGGGTTAGCAGTGAGGGTGGAAGTGGGTACAACGGTTCAGACCTACGTACATTCAAAATCTCTCTCACTGTAGCTGCGTCTCTGCTTCTCCAGATTGCTTGATGCTGACTTGCTTATCAGGTCCCCAAATCTCTCGACTGACAAAGTCTTATCCAAGTCCTCATCGTCCTCGGCACCAGGAGAGGCTTTCTCTGCGTGATCTCTGCCCTGCACAGAAATCACCAGATAACAATCAAACACTGCAGACTTCTACAGTCCTCTGGGTCCTCATGTCCTGCAAAAGGGGTTGAGCTTGCTGAAGAGCAGTGGGCGTCGCACCATAGGGCTGGGGAACAGTTACTCATTCATGGGCACAGCTCCACTGAGAGTCAAGAGTCAGAACAGATCAGCAAGCCTCTGAGCTACCAGCCGAGATGTGTAGCTTTCTTTCAGCTGGAATTTCTCTTTCCTCACACCTTACTGCTACCCTCCGGCCTTCCCTTTGCTCAGTCTGACAGCCCTCCCTCTTGAGGTTTCTCTCTGGGAAACAGCATCCCTGCTCTGGTGAGGCAGCTTTTAAAGCTGCTCTTACTGCTCTGGTGAGCTGCCCTTGGGGCACTGACCACCCCGTACATCCCCCACCTCTCCTGCAATCCCAGGGCTCCCGTGTTTCCTTTAGCATGCCTTCTTCAGGCTTTTCTGCCTGAAAAGCCTCACATTTCAGGCTGTGGGCACTCCTCTGCCTTTTGCTGGTAGAGATGCTCTGAGAAGAGCACCGCCAGGTGACTCCTGTCCTTTCTGCCTCCTGAGCAGCTGCAGCTGGTAAAATTTTCCGTCAATAGAGCCGAAATGCCAGCGCTGAGCTGTTGTGGACTCCCGTGTTTCCATGGAAACAGGAGGAGGCCCAACTGTGACAAATCTGTCTGTGCTGGGCGGAAAGAGGGAGCGAAGCGGCCTGGGCCGCGTTCTGCCTCCCCCCACGTCCCCCAGCTGTCCCCAGCTGTGCCCCAGCACCACCAGCCCCCGCGGCTATGGTGGGGCCTGGGTAATGAAGGAGGTGTGAGAGGGAGAGGCAAGAATAAAAAAGAGCTGGGGAGTGGGATGGAGGCAGGGCCCATGGGTGAGTGGTGCCAGCTACAGCGCTCTCAGGTCTGTACCTCGGACATATCTGTGTACGTGGGGATGAGGCCGCTTCGCTGTCCACCTCAGCATGGGTGTCCCAGGCGTGGTCAAAATGGGGAGAGTCTAACTGCAAGCTGCCCAGCTCCTCCTGTGCAAGCAGGGCCTCATGGAGACCATCTCTGGAGCTGCAGGCACCGTGCGCTCCCAGAGGCTCCTGCCACTCGCCTACTCCACCCAACAGCATCCGAAGGCAACCTCTGGCCTTCTTGACCACAGGAGAGCAGATCTGGCCTTGTAGGCAGCCTCAGGGCACGCTTGGAGCCAACACAGCCCCGGTGAGCGGAGGCTTTGTGCTGCTGCAGCAGGCTGCCAGGACGCAGGTCCCGCACACAGCCTGACAGGAGCGCGGTTCCCGGGGCAGACACGGCACCGCTGCCGCTGGATTCCCACCTCACCTGCTGCAGGTCGATGAAGACTTCTCCTACGGGAGGGGACTCTCCAGCTGCCATTTTGGTTCAGGACCTAAGGGCCTGGGCAAAATATCAACCCTTCTCTTTCACCGGCAGGCACCCAGCAAACCTGGAGAGTGGCATAACCTGTGGAGAGAGGGCAGGACAAGGGAATGTCGTGGGAGACTGCCACCCACTGCCCTCAGCCCCTGTGGCCCCTAACCCAGAGAGGCCACCTTGGGGAACCTCCCCAGCACCACCAGGACAGGGCTGTCCCTCAGCACGGTGCGGTGAGGGGGTGGGAATGGCACGGACCACGCTGCTTTGGTGCCAGCTCTGCTATTTCAAGGCCATGTGAGGCCCTGACACCTCCCTGTCCTCCTCCAAACGAGCTGCTGCTCCGAGGCGTGCTGTGCAAGGGAAGGGAAGGTTTCCTGCTCAGTCACCTCTCCACCAGCACATCTGGGCAAAGCTGGAGCATGGCTGAGCAGCGGGCAAGGGTAAAATGGGAAAGGCAAGGTGCTGAGAGGGTATGCCAGCAGCAGGCAGCGGAGCGGTCCTGTGCCACGTAGCCTTAAAAATGGGCAGACCCCAAAACAGCCACGAGGAACCTCAGAAAAATCCATGCAGGCCAGAGAGACAGCACAAGGACAAACAGTTCTGCATTCATACAACAGACACAAAGCAATACATGTTATGGGGGAAGAGGCCCACACGGACTGCAGAGATGTGCACTGTCTGCACCAGCTTGGTTAAGGGACCGATAACCCCGTGGGCAGCCCGAGGGAGTGCTCAGCTCAATGTTCAATTGCAAGGGAAGAAGGCAACGAGGTTCCACAGGTCATAAGGAATGGGATTGAGAGTAACACAGAAACAGCTATAGTCGTGTCATATCTACAGCAACAGGGCAGGCTGAGCCCAGCATGGGCTGCACCGTCTGCTGTCACATCAGGGAGAGCTGGAGATGGTTCAGAGGCTGGCACTGGGAAGATTTGGGCCTCTGAAAACTCATCTGAACTCCTACGGAGACAGACAGAAGATGCATGCACATCCACAGTAGTTTGGGCAGAGGGATGGCTAAGCAAAGTGTTCTCATTTCATGGAGCAAGAAAACGGACGTTCATTAAAACTGCAAGGGAAGAATACAAATTAATAGAAAATTGGCAAAAGAGAAGATTTTTTCATTGACGTTATAAGGGGAAAAATACTGCAAAATTAGAGGACAGCTTGGCCATCTCTCTGGGTAACAAGTCATATTTATTACAAAACTCATCTTTCAGAACAAGCTATTCTGTAGCTATGAAGCTTTGGAAGAAGTAGTAGAGGAGTGCAGGCTACAGCCTGGAGATCTGCTAAGGCATTTCTTACCATCTCATCTGAAGTACCTGGCATGGGCCCTGTTCAGGACAAGACACTAAAACAGGTGGTCTCAAGGTGACACCAGTAAGGCCACTTTATCATCCCTCCTCCTACCTTTGAAGACCTTCAGAAGGTGCTACCACAGTCTCTGCTTATCCTGCCTACCCAAAGGCACACATTTATGAAGCCAAAAAATTCTGGGGCCATCTCTAAGGCAACTTCTTGAGGAGCTAATGTCATCACTGATGAAGCACGTTCTCTTGTTCCAAGCCGTCTTCTCTCAAACCATTTTTATAAATTTAGCAGCTATCTCAGGATGCAGTCATGCAAATGAACAAACTATTGAGCAGTGCCAGAAGCGGTACAGCTACAAGTTACATGCTGCAATAGGATAGGGCTGCAAGCAGCTAGAGCACGATTTTGGGGCTGCACACCCAGGCCTTGCAGGCATGAATGACAACAGTTCCTTCCTGTGGTATCAAGAGGACTCCACATGCAATGTTTGCTCAGTACTGGACAGGGAGAACAAGCATGAAAGGACCAAATTTTATTAAACATGAGGAATACTGGAGGCACTAACACAGCTACGTGGATGGGGATAGGAGGACAATTAAAATTTATGGTGAATAACCTGAGATTTTTGCTATTCTTTTCCTCCCTTTGAACGCCACCATCTTAATTATCGTCAAAAAGGCAAAACTTAGTGGATGAAATTCCTCAAACACACCTCACTGAAATCCACAGTGACTGAACCCTTCTATGAGACCTGAGCAGCTCAAGAGAAATACGCTGCCAAGACAGAAGTCTAAAAAGCAAATGGAGAGTCCCAACCATAAGGAACAGAATGAAACAATGAAAATACCCAATTCACTCTGTAGATCTGTTAAGGCTCCTACTTTAAGGTGTAATCTTCAGGTTTCCACTCTGTTTTCCAAGACAGATGGAGCAAAAGGGTTCAGAGAGAAAAAAAAAAACAGAAAAAGGAGAAAGGTCTGGAAATGAGCTGTAAGAGGAGACTGAGCTGCTTTTTTAGTAGGAGACAAGATAGAGAGAAGGGTAATACATGTCTTTTATTTCCTTTCGCTTTTAACTCAGAAAAAGGGTATCATTCCATGAAATCAAACAGCAGCAAATTTGAAACTGAAGGAAGGGAACACTTTATTACAGCGAGGAGAGCTGGCAGGTGGACCCTGGCTCTGCAGTCCCTCAGGGCCACAGCAGCGTGTGCATTAAAAAAAAAAAAGGGCTGGGTATTTGTGAGGAACATAACATCCACATCCACAGCTGCAGCAGAGAGGACTGCCGGCAAAAACGTGCTACAAGTACTACTACTTCACGGCTTTGGAAGGTAGTTCTGGTAGTGGCAGAATCCCTAAAAACTAGCAAAATGCTAACGGTAATTTAACAAAAAAGAATACTAATACTCAGCTCCACCTCTGTGCCACTAATGTATCTTATGGGACCTCGAAAGGAAACTGCAAACTATCAGCAATGTTGAAAAACAATGTGCTTTGTTTCAGGTCGGCTGCAGGTTGGTCTGACGCTATGCAAAGGCTCACAGGGGTATTCAGGATCGGGGTGGGAGGAAACCCGCAGACAGGAGACCTGCTGGATGCGACGAGCTCTTCTGGCGTGATCTTTGCAAAACATTACGCTGAGTTTACAACTACAGCCTGACTGCCTAAATGAAGTTAAAAGGGTTGGAAAATTCAACGCTTAATCTCTCTTTACCCAACCAAGCGGCGTATTCTCAAACATGCTGAAAATATGTCACTCTAATGACTCTGCTGAGCAGCTAAAAGCAAGACAGCTGTACTAGCAGTAAAGCAAGGGAGCCCTTGGGACCCGTTTTGAGGTTTCAGGGGGACTATGCGGTGTGCGGGGGTTTCCCCCCATCCCCGCTCACCCTGTGGAAGCGGGAGGTGAGGCATGGCAGCCCCCAGCACATGTTGGGATCTGAACCATACAAGGTCTCCTCTGTCCTCTTCCCATCCCAACAACGTAATAACACATTTAACGGGCACACTGAGACTACACGAGCTTTTTTTGTTCCCAATTTAACCCCCCCCCAGGAAAAACCAAGCCTGCGTGCAAATGCTGCACAGATGCTCCCACAAAGGCAGCAATCCCTTCCCAGGGCGGACGTGCTGCCCACGGGGCACGCGGCGTCCCGAAGGTGCTGAACGGCTCCCGAGAGCTGCAGCACACGCCGCGCCGTCAGGAAATCGGTTTAAGAACTGGTAACGCTACAAAGCACTTCCAGCACTGAGGGGATTTTGAGGGATGCCAAAAGCCGAGCGCTGCGCTTCGTAGCGCCGATTCGGCGCGTTCCTTGGTGGCTGGCCACTAGAGGCCACTTGCCCCTTACTCTGCAGCGCCTGGTGCAACCTGTCGTAGAAAGGCTGGAGAGACATCGCCTCGGATCCAGCCTGGCATTTTCTATTACCTGCAACAGAAGGAGTTCAGGGAAGAGCAACAAAAATTGCCAGTAGGCCAGGGGGATTGATTTATGAGGAAAGGTTAGGAGCTAAATTTGTCTAGCGCAAGATGGGATGACTAAGATGGGGAGGGGACGTGCCAGCAGTCTGGAAAGATCTCAAGGGTGTAAAACACAAACGAAGATATTTTTTTTTCAGGCGGACCCACACAAAGAGACTCAGAAACGGGTTAAAATTTAAAAGAGAAATTTAAAAAGAACATCAGGGAGAATTCTGCTAATAAGCATCACGCTGAACCACCCAGCCTGCTGGGATCGCTGCCTGGGCTGTCATGAGAAGAGCACAAGACAAAAGGGGGATAAAAAACAATACGCCGAAAGAAAACTGAATGAATGATACCTTCATCCTACTCTATCTCACGCGTGTCAGGAGTACGTGATTCAGCATTCCCGCTAGAAGTAATTTTCAGCCACAGAAGCATAACGCCAGCAGGCCAGATTCGAAGGGAGGCCAGAAACATCCACAGACTGCTGACTCGTGCGCACTCACACCTTCCTTCTCTCTCCACAAGTGCATCACCCTCGCTTACGCCAATTCCTGCAGGGGCTCTCCCCTCCGAGCGCAGCCTTCGGCACCAGTAAACACAACAGCGCTCACCCGAACCTCCGCGTCTCACACCCACCACCTAGGCTAAACGAAGGCTGGAGGAAGCCGGGCAGGCACGTCCCGCGACGCCGGCAGCGCAGGGATCTCCCCAGGGCCACATGTTGCTGGCAGCCTCCAGCAGGGCTCCCCCCGGTCCCCAAAGGCCACTTGACAGCAGCGTGCTGGTGGAGCCTTGCCAGCCTGCTGACCTAGCGCGGCTCCGAGGGGCAGGGGCGAGGCGAGCAGCCCACGGAGCCCCTCGGCAGGTCGAGTCTGGGCAGGAGAGCTACAGCCGGCCGTCCCACAAACGCGGGCGAGCGGAGGAGCATCCCGGCTCTTCCCTAATGTGCCGGCAGCCGGGCGGGGAATCCTTTAGCCGCGGGGCGTGCGGCCAGGGAGCCGGTGCCGGGAGAGGAGCAAAGGCAGCAGCGGGACGCGGGAGGGCCGGCGGGCACGGGCGGAGGGCTCCGAAGGGGGGAGGAGGGCTGTGCGGGGCGCAGCGCCCGGGGGGCGGCAGGAGGGGAGCCGCGGGGACGGGCCCGCGAAAGCCGAACGGAAACGAGCCGGGACCGCGCCGCGGGGCGAGACGGCAGCGCGCGGGGCGGCGGGCACGGAAACTTTCCGGGCGTGACGGAAGCCGCGGGCCCGGCCGCCGGGCAGCACCGGCACCCGGCACGGGGCGGGGGCTGAGGGACCGAGCCTGGGGGGCAGCCGGGGCAGCCCGGCACACCCAGCCCTGCGCCCCGGTGCCCTACCGGGGGGGTAACGGTAACGGGTCCCGCAGGGCAGACGTGCGGACACACGGACACACACACACACGGACGGACACACGGACGGACGGACACACGGCCCCGCGGGGCCCCTACCTCGCACCGCCGGACGAGGAGGAGGAGGAGAGCCGCGCTCCGCCCGCGCCGCGCCGGTACCGGGCAGGCGGCGCTGCTGCCCGCCGCCCCCTTTGTGCCGCCCCCGCCCGCAGGTAGGGCTGCGGCGGCGCGGCCCCCCCCCCGCCCCGGGCCGGTGGCGGCGGCGGCGCCCCCCTCCCCTCCCGTCCCCTCCCTCCCTCCCTCCGTCCGCTGCCGGCGGCGGGCGGGAGGGGGACGCCGGGGCGGGCTCCATGGCAACCGGATGTAAGCGGCGGCGCTCTAGGCGCGGCGGAAGGGCGCGTCTCGGTGGTAACGCGGAAGCGCGGCGGGGCCGTACCGGCACTGTACCGGCGGCGGGCCGCGGCCTGCCCCCTGCCCCCCCCCCCGGTGCTAATGGCGGAGGCGGCGGTGCGCGGCCTGGCGCGGCTGCTGCGCGACGCCGGTGGGTGAGCGGCTGCCGCCGGGCTGCGGGCACCCCCCGGGCCGCGGGCACCCCCTGGGCCGGCGGCGGCGCTCACGGCCCGGCTCCCCCCTCCCCCGCTCTCTTCCCGTTCCCGTCCCGTTGTCGCCCGCAGGGGACCTGGTCCTGGACGGCTCCAGCACGCTGACGCTGCTCGCCGGCACCCTGCAGCACCTCACGCGGCTCTTCGAGCAGCTCCTGGGCCCCCGCGACCAGAACCGCGGCTTCGTGGCCCTGCCCTCGCACCCCGCCGAGACGGCCGCCGTGCTCCAGGCGCAGTTCCTCTTCGACGTCCTGCAGAAGACCCGCTCCCTCAAGGTCCGTGCGGACGGGGGCGGCCGCCCCCGGCGCCCCGACGCCCGGCTGCCTCACCCGGGGTCGGGGGGAGCAGCAGGGGTTTAACGGCAGCCTGACCGTGGCGGGGCGGTGCTGGGAAGAGGCACCGGTTGTCTCCTGAAATGCTCGAGCAGCGCCGTGTCGGGCGGCTGGGCGCTCCCCGAGCGGTGGCTGATCCCCACGAGGCTCCCGGCAGGGGTATCTGAGCGGAACGGCTTAGCCGTCCTGTCCTCCTGCTACCTGACGCTTCGTGTTTCTGGGTTTTACGTGCTCTTGCCCGGGCACAGGTTCTGGCTGAGCTGTTTCACAGCACGGTAGGTTGCTCGTAAGGTGTCCCTGTTCATCTTAGGGAGGCTGTGATAGAAATAGAAGCATGGAGCGAGGGATCCTTCAGAGAGCTTTCTGAAAGGCGGCATGTGTCATGAGGCTGCACGCGATTATACTTGGCACTGGGGCACCACGAGGAGGGCAGAGGGTAGGGATTTTCACCAGGGCTGGAACGGGCCCAAAAGGAGAAAGGGAATTACCTGCCCCTACATCCCACAGCGGTGCTCAGGAGGTGTTGTGGCTGGGCCTTCAAGTCTGGTACTACAGCCTGCAGTGTCTTTAAAAGTGTTTTCCGCTAGAGACAACTATCTGAGCGTTTTTGGGAGAGTTTTACAGCAATACCCTGAGGCTGGAGATCGGAGTGGGGGCCCAGAGCTGTGCAGAAATACAGGCTCTCTGACCGGACAAGGAGGGGAAGGGTGTTGCAGTCAGGAGACTGTTGTGGTGAGTGTTCGTGTTAGCCAAATAACGGGCTATTTTTGTAACAGGCCCAGAACAGAGGGGAAGCTGCTCGTTGCGGTGCAGGGACCGATTTGCTTGGGGAAACTAATAATTTGCAGCAGCCTGCTCAGATTCTTAAGCCAGCGGGAAGAGAGGAGAGAAGGAGACAATTAAGTTGTCAAGACACAGAGCAAGGCTGGCGTCTGACATAAACGTTGTTAAAACTGACCATCAGAGCTTCCCAGAACAAGCTTCCCCTGCAAATGGCCCTGCGCAACATGCTGCATTAGTGCTGGCAGAAGCGGGGCAGTGATTCATCACTGCCGTGGCTGGAGCTGTGGAAGCGGTGAGGAGGCCTTGGGACGTCTGTTCTGCACCTGATGAGTCACTTCTGCGCGAATGTAGCTGGCAGAGATGGTCTCTCCGGTTGTACTCTGCAGTGGGAGCGTTACCTACTTCGTTACTCGCTTCGTC
This sequence comes from Anser cygnoides, assembly GCF_040182565.1. Lineage (NCBI taxonomy): Eukaryota > Metazoa > Chordata > Aves > Anseriformes > Anatidae > Anser > Anser cygnoides. The sequence continues at coordinate 25,276,107 of NC_089878.1, forward strand.
TGAAATCCTGCTTATGCAGCGTCCACAGAAGGCATAAGGAGCTGGGTTTAATAAGCTCTGTGGCATATGAACACAGTCTTACCTACCCTGTGGTGAAAGAGCCTGTGGCTGCCCTGCAAAATGCAAAGAGGAGGTTTGCAGCTACCTCAGCCTAATGCTAACTGTGTCTTGGAGACAAGCTCTGTTTTCCATTGTATCTGCTTGTGATTTGCCTTATTTGGCTTGTTCTAGTGAAACACACGTGCACACCTCCCACCAGTGTGCTAGTTCAGCTCAGCTGCTTGATAAACATAGCTCCAGCAGCTAGATTTGTCTTTATTTAGTTAGTGGTGGCTGATGAGGAATCCGGCTGTCAGATCTCCCTGTGACTCTGACAGTGGTGATGCCACATGAGCAAAGGAGAAGAAATGGAGATAAATGGTCTGGCAGTCTTGTGCTAGCTAGCATGCTTTTCTGTTTGACCTTTATTGAACTGTGGGACTGTGAGAGTGCAGATGCCAGCACGGAGAGCGTTAGGTAATGTTAAATAACAGGCTGTTAGTTAACACCTGAGCTGGAGAAGGAGCCTGTTCACGGTACTGCAGTTGGCACGTCAGGGCAGTGCTGTTGCTTCACAAACTGAGATTAATAAGAGCCTTCTTTTCTGATTTTTCTAGCTCATTCATGTTCCAAACTGTGTTTTGCAATCTACTGTGAAGATCTTCCCTTTCAAGTCCCTCCGGCATTTGGAAGTAAGTACAGGAGGCTGAATGGGCTCCGAGCCTTGCCGTTTGGCTGTTCTTTACTTATTTTTGCGGTTGCAGAATGCCTCTACTCCTAAAAACTGGGTAGGCTTTTGTGGCCTTCCTACAAGGCGTAGTTTAAACTCCTGCAACACCTGCTTGGGGTAAAGCTGGGAATGAACGATGGCTAGAGTGCTGCGGAGGGAGGCTCCAGCAGGGAAGTGGGAGATCTCTTACAAAAATGGGTCTGGGATGGCAGCTGCTCTTGCACTGTAATGTTTTGATGTATGTTGTCCTTACTTTCTCATCACTGCTGCAGTTGAGGTCTGTCCCTCCACACTGCCTCCGGGGTCTGCGATTTGTCTATTCTCAGCTGGAGTCTTTAACCTGTTGCAAATGTATCAGTACACTGGAGGTGAGTGTCTCTGCAGCCCGTGGGGAGCTACGCAGGAGAATGCCTCCCATATCTGAAGGGCTGTTCGGCCGAGATAGGCCATGTGAACCACTTTCTCAATCCGCATTCTGTATGGCTTTTTCTCCCTTCGCCATTCTGGGGTCCTACCCCGACTGAAATGAAGTATTCCCTGGTTAATTATGTGCTCAGTAGCCTCCTCTTTAGCTGCTTGAGGATTTCTGGCTCCAGCCAATATTCATATCTGCTAAGTTTCACTGTTCTCTGTGTTTACCCATTTCTCCATTCAAAGTCCTGCAGCTCATCAAGGTTTATTTGGTTGCAGCTGATCAAGGTTTATTTGGTTGCACCTTAGCGATCGTAAATTAGAGCTGATTGTAAGGGAGAAACGCTGTGTCCCAGTGTTTTAACTAGCATTTGTGCCCAGCAGATCTCTGAGACATGAAGCTCCAACCATGAAGAACTAATAGTGTGGGTTGCGTTAGCAGTGGGGCTCTGGGCTTCAGTCTGGCATGGAAGCAACTGCCTGCTGGGGAACAATGGCTGCTGACACAGAGTGCCTTGAGAGATTCTTCTGCCTGCCAGAGCATGAGTTGTTTGACCAGAGCATGTGTGTCTTATTGCTGGGTGCTCTGATGAAGGTCTGGAAAAGTTTTCATTAGGATGAGTCTCTGTGCGGATGAGTCTCTGTGCTTAGTTTTCAGAGTCTCCAGCTTGTAACCATTAGGTTAACTACTGCCACTTGCGTGTAGGAAGCAAGAGCATCTTCTTTCTGCATATCTAGTCATGGAATTTCCACCACCTCCAAATACTTGGCAATGACTTCTAAGTCACTGATCCATTCCAGGGTCTGTGAGGCACAATATGCCATCCTTGTTCTAGACTAGCTGTTCTCCTTTGTTCATCTGCTGTTACGGTAACAGCCAGTACTAACCAGGGAATGGCTCCTTGCTTCTTCCTAGGAAATCATTTCAGCGTGTGGTGGAGATCTGAGCTGTGCTCTCCCCTGGTTGGAATTGCATACTCTCAACTTCAGCTACAACTCGATCACTGCCTTGGATGACTCACTGGTGAGTGGGGCATCCTTCCTGCGTGACTGGGTGCAAGTGAGGAGATGATCACGGCCAGAAATTGGCCACTGCTTGACTGATGCTGCTGGGTCTGGGTGGGAGGGAGTGAGCAATGTTAATTCTGCTGGCCTCTCCCAGCAGGACAGGGTTTCCATGCTGCAGTGAAGACATTTGTAGGATCTGATCTTGTGTCTTTTCATCCTTCAGCAATTACTAAATGCTCTGAGAGTCTTGGATTTGAGTCATAACAAGGTCCAGGATTGTGAGCACTACTTAACGGTGAGTATCTGGGGCTGAGCACCAGTTTCCTTGCAGGGAGAGGACACTGCTGAAGTGCTGCAACCATTGACCTGCTAGGTCAGCGTGAGCCTGCTAAGCGAAGTATAACGCAGGAGATTGGAGACATGGTCCGGCAGGCGTGTGATTTAGAGCCAGTGCTTGCAGCCTTGAAACCGTTTCCCTGTACGTGCAGCCCCTGTCGCGGCGGGGCAGGGAAGGCAGTGTACCTCATCGCTCTGAGACAGGCACCTTTGCTGTGCGCATCACTGTGTGTATCGCTTGGCTGCAATTCAGCGTGGCTGACGCTTTGTTGTAATCTGTGCAGCAGGTGAGAATTAGGTAGCCAGGTACAGGGCTGTTGAGATTTGTTGTTTCGTTTATCTAGGCAGACACTAGCATTTTTTTCTTGCTCTTAGAAATCTCCTGTCAGTTAATTTAGAGAGGTGGTAATCCATCACAGTGACATGTGTGTCTCTGGGGAAAGGCACTGAAATCTAGACTCTGCTGGGCTGGATATGTTTCCTTTAAGAGAAGCTGTGAAACAGCTTTTCACAGAGTTGGTAAGGCTCACAATATGTCATTCACCATTGTCTTTCTGAAAGTAGGAAAGGGCTTCTTTTGGTAGCAAGTTCAGCTCTTCGCCTGAGGCAGGGAGTCCAGTCCCTATCTATGCTCCATTAAAATTGTTGGGGAAGGGAAAAGCTGCTACTAGCAAATTTAGTAAAGCACTTAGATTGTGCTGAGCACCTCTAGACATACCACTCCAAATGTGAACATTGAAGTCTTGATGCAGAAGTAGTCTTAAGAAAATCAATTTTTAAGTGGCATTGGTGGGATGGAGAGAATGGCAGGGATCAGTGCTCTGTCTTGAGTTCAGGATCAGGCTTTGACCGAAGGTCTCAATTGATCCAGTGCTGCTTTTCTCTCTAAACAGACCCTTACAGAACTTGAGTACCTCAATCTGGCTTATAACTTCCTGTCCAAAGTGCCAAACCTCGGCATCTTCAGCCGATCCAAGCTGGTGACTCTGATCTTGCGCAACAATGAACTTGACAGCATTAATGGTGAGCCTGCAGTGGAGGAACACTCGGGTCTGACGTCTTTATCTCTTCTTCAAGGAGGAGCAGAACTTGAAATCTTGGGCACAGCTATTTTTACAAGGGTTCGGTGTTGGGGGAGAGGGGCAGGGGGAAGCTTCCTAAGTCGTATCTTCTGTTAAGCTGATGGCTTCTTGCTTTGTTTGCAGGGGTTGAACAGCTGGTGAATCTGCAGCACCTGGATGTGGCCTATAACCTGCTGCTGGAACATGCCCAGTTGGCACCATTGTCCACTCTGCACTGTTTAAAAAAAGTAAGCATGAAAGCTGGTGGGTTGGTAGATTGGAGATGTTGTGGTCTGGAAGGGTGCAAAGTAGAGACTGTGTGGTAAGATGAGAGTTTTGGAAGATAAATTCAACTCCTGAGCATTTAATTTTAACGAGGAAAGCTGATGGGGAAACCTTGGAAAAACACGTGCATTTTAGTCTTTGTTTTCTCTGACACCTGCTCATTTTTCTGTATACTTATTCCCACATCCTTTTTTCCCCCTTTCCAATTTTAACACCATCAAGTTCAGTAAGGATCCTCTCCTAATGCTTTTGTGGATTTGTAGAATTTGGAGAAGTCTGAAGGAGGATAACTACAGTCACTGTAGTGTCTGTGAAGGAAAATAGCCTACAAAGTATTGTTCTCCCAAGACTTCTCAGAGTCAGTATTGAAGAGCCTCCTGATGATTTAGGGGCTTGAGTAAAAAATACTTTAATTTCATTCTGCATTGCCGAACAAATTCCAGGAGGCGTTGTGAAAATTTAGTCCTCTCCTGGGTTGATCAGCATTCCACTACTAAGATATTTCCTGAGGCAGAGAGAAATCCTGGAGCCTCCAGGGAGATTAAATCAAGGTATAGAGTGTTTCTTTCTCATAACTATTTCTCTATTTCCTCCACCCAGCTGCACCTAGAGGGAAACCCGTTATGGTTCCATCAAAACCACCGGTCTGCAACCCTTGTACATTTGTCTCCCAGAGCAGCTTCCTCCAATGTGAGTATCAGCCACGCGCCTTCTGCCAATGCTTGCTGAAGGTGTAGGGTATCCTGGTGTTCATGGGCAAATGAGTGGAAAGAATCTTGTAAACCTGAAGACCAATTTCAGTGGTTCTGTGGTGTGTGTGGGGGATTTGTTTGTTTGGTTGGTTGGTTTTTTAGGTAGGGCAATTTTAATAACCTTAAATTTTTGTAAGGTGTGCTGGCCAAGGCAGGCACAGTTGAATATTGATCTCAGATTTGCAAGACCTCAAATCTGAATATTTCTTCCCTGTCTACTTTATCAGTTCTGCTGAAGTTCCCCAAACTTTCCTCTGTTCTGCCAGGTAGTAACTACGTAGCTGGACTTCGCAAAAAGAAACTCACTGTCTCAACCTACCTTGCCTAATTACATACTCCGTTGACAACAGTGACCACCTCTTTCTTTCCCCACATTCCTCTGCTCTCAGTTAGGTGTCATCACCGTTTCCTTTGTGCTCTGGTGCTTAAGTCAATTCTTGGTAATCTGATTTTAAATAATGAAGCCAGCAAAGACAGTGTTCTGGCAATTTAGCAAAGTAAATTGTCTTGCTAAGGGGTCAGAGGTGTTCCAGAGCTGGTCTGCCATTTATGTTAGCAGCAAATTGCTAAACTCGTTGTCATCAAACTGCAAATTGGAACAAGCTTTCACTGAGCTCCAGTTACTGGAAGCTAGTTAGACTCAAATTAGAAGTAGGGTACCAACTTTGAGGAAGAAGTGAGTAGCTGCCAAAACAGTTTGAGTTCTTGCAGAACAATCTATCAGATCTCTTCTGCAAACCTTCTTGGATGCATTTCTGGGAGTTAAAAGGTCTGTAAACAGGAAAACCACAGTAGTCCCTTCTGGCCTTATATGCTTTTAGGTAGCTACAGGTAAAGGCATGATGGATAGGCAGGAACAGCGCTGTTTCTGGAAGTCTTTGCAATTTTGTGCCAACCCTATGATGACCTGAAGGGAAATAGAGTCAGTAGGTGTTGTCCTGAATATGTGCCAGTCAAGTGGAATCTGACTGCAAATGGGTCTCTAATTACAGTTCCTCTTGGATGGAGAACCACTCTCTTCCTCGGACCTAATGGTAAGTACAGTCGCTGTAAACTGATCTTATTGCCTTTGGGAGTGGGAAGTCTGACAGGTTTTTCATCCTCATGTGTCCCATAAAATCTGTATTGGCTGCCTTTTCCCTGTGAAGCAGTTCGTTTTGGCTCAGTCCGTGCAGGTTCCTAGTAATTGCTGGGACTGGTCGGTGTAACTTATTCTGTCCTAAGTACCCTTGCCGAACTTGGAGCCTTGCCGGTTTCCCTTTCACGTACTATCTGGCACTTGTCACTTGAATTACATTTTAGCAAAACAAATGTTTTTCAACATCCCATCTGCTGTTTTTAAGGGACACAGAGGGTGAGTTAAGTTGGAGCAGCCATGATAAACAGTCCAATCAGCCGGGTAGGATCTGTTGTCACTGCTCCTACTGCGATGGTGGAAGTTTGGGGTGAGGGACAGGGAAACTGTTAGCCTTAATTGTGGCCTGGTTACTTTGTCTCCCCTTCACACTCAGTAGACAGCTTTCTCTTCTTTTGGATTCAGCACCTTCCAAAACTTGTGCAGAGTGTGTCACAGTCCATCCACACATCTACCTCGGAGAGGACCGCGCTGGACCGCAGTGCTCTGGACAGTTCCTGTGCTGCAGACTTCAGTGACAGCCAGTCCCCAGCAGAGAATGTGGCTGTCAGGCTCCCTCGGAAGAAGTGCAAGGTCTGGGACTGAGACAGCTTCTTAACCATGTTGCTGGCATGTTGGGTGAAGGGGCTGCAGCAGCATGAAAGCCCCGTGCTGGGGGATGTGGTTTTGTACCGAGTCTCTACACTGCTCTGTGTTAGGAAGAGGCTCAGTTTAAAGTCAGTCTTGATATACTGTAACAAATGTTTCATGGTGTGCTTCTGCACTCTAACAGCCGTGAATCCTTTGGCTTGTCAGAGGGGGCTGTGATCAGACGCTGTGTTGGTTGTTCTGTTGCCTCCGAACTGTTCTTATCCTGTTTGTTCCAGGGAAAAGTCAAAGTGCGCAGAGCGAGCATTTCAGAGCCCAGTGACACGGAACATGAGTCCCAGACTTTACCTCTCTCTGCTGGTGAGGCTTGTCTTCTTTCTCACTAACACAGCAGCTGAACTGCCTGCAGTTCAGAGGAGTGCTCTGGAATGGTGATTATTTTCATACTTCCCAAGTTTTCTCTCTGCAGGCCTGGTTTTACAGCATCAGAAGGAGATGGAACGCATGGACAGCTTCAGAGATCGCTTTGGTGTTGACTGGCTGCAGTACAAGAGACTGGAGGAGCATGACCAACTACCTGTCATCTGCCGGAGCCGTTCTGCGGATGAGATCTCAGGCAGACCTGCAGCAATAGACTTGCAGAGTGAGAACTTTGAACCAGAGCAAGTAAAACCCCAAGTATCCCCAAAAGAATTCTCTCCTGCTGTGGATGATACTCAGAAGGAGGAAGACCTTGAAGTGGATGAGCATGTGGGAGGAGAGCTGAGAGGAAAAGAGGAGGCAGATGAGCTACTGCTGGGGGAAGAAGAAGATGAGAAGCCAGAAGGTAAATGGGTCTTCACCGCCTTGTGTGAGGGCTTGGTAGATTAGGTGGGTTGAATGTGGTATCCTTGAAGCTTTGTCATACTGCCCAGCAATGTGGGACTTGTAAAGGTTTTGTTCAAGCAGGCCTGAAGGCCTGTTGTGTGTATTGACTTGTGCTGTGTCTTGTTTGGCAGTGGACCTTTGCCAGCCCGTGCTGGTGAGCCAAATAGAAGGTGAAGGGGACCCAGAGTTAGACTGGATCTTCCTGCGGGTCACAGCTAGGCATGTGATTGAGGTGGAACTGAAGGCTGCCAGAGTCCTCCACAAGCTGGAGCTGAAATGCTTGCAGAAGATAGAGACCTCTGAGATGAATTGGAAGAGGATGGTGAGTCATGTCTCATGCCTTTGGCTTCTTATTCCCTGTATGGGTCAACATTTTGGATTTTTACTTCTGTTAAAGGACCCTGCAGGTATTTTCCTAATGCCTGCAAAGCCTGATTGATCATCTCTTCCACCCTATGCAGAAGTATTTAACAGCATCAGTATTGCTTAGAGTATCTGTGATAATGCAGCAGTAGTCAGCACCAATTCTCTTCTAAAGGTGGGGTTGAAAGACTTGTCCCAGTGACAGGAATAAGAAACTTCTTGAGGGGAGCCTAAATCAAATGAAGGAGAACTCTTTCCTGTCCATTCCTTACTGGGATATCTTCCTGTCCTTGCAGAGCTATTTGTGGATTGCACTTTTTCTTGGACAGCGCAGCACTGAGTCTAATGTGACATTTGGAAAGCTACTGGCAGCTCAGTGGGCAGCTCTCTATCCATGCTAGATGTGTGTTTTATTGCTTGCAGCCCTATTTTGCTTTTGTGGCCTTTTAGAAAGGGAGTGTAGTAATCTCTCTTTCTCACAGTAGGGTTTAAAGAATATTAAATATGTGCATGAACTTGATCACAGGCTTTCCTAATACTGTTCCCCAAAAGCTCAGACTTTTTCTTTTTCTTCCTACCTTTGTACCTCTTGAATGTTTGTGGCTTGATTTGAGATGCTTCATTCTGGGCCCTGTAATTCACTGTTGTACCTAGCACATGAACTTTTTTTTTGTACATTTTACCAAATGCTATCAGGGCTTTTCTGGGAGAACTGTTACAGGCTCACTAAATTAAGTTATTGTATGTCCATGTTTCCAACACTTGCAAACAAACCTAGTCTGGATGCTGCGCCATCTTTCTGGAAGGGGTGTTTTCTGTCTCCTGCAGGACCTGGAGCGAGTTTTCCCTGTCCTCACGTTGCACTTTAGCTACATTCGCAAGGACCGGCAGAAGCGCAAATACGTGGTGCTGGATGACTGCCCGGAGCAGTGTCTGCAGGTTGGAGGGGCTGGGAGGAAGCATAGGGAAGTGGACAATTTTCTTGGAAGATGCTGGATTCTGCCAGCCAGTACAGAGCCTCTGTTCTTAGAGCACGTGCACATCTACTGTCCTGTAACTATCTAGGTAGCCCATGTCTTGTTTGTAAGCTCAGGGTTTCTTTCTGTATAAATGACCTGTGGGGGGCCCTATGAGCATGGCCATGAGCAGTAGATCTCCTGGAGCATAAAGGGTGCTCTCAAGGAGAAAACCATGCAGTTTCGTCCCATTGGGAAAAGGCACGCTGAGTTCTAGTAGTCAAGCTATGTTGCATGTCCATAACAAGGAAGGACAGTTGTATATGCCCGCCAACACTCTTTCCCTGTCTTGCTACTTCTAGTGTGTGCTTGAAGTGTTGTCCCCAGCCGTGGAAGAGAATCGGCAAAATCAGGACCAGGAGAAAGGATCCATGAGGCTCCAGTGCCTGAAATGCAAGCACGAGTTTTTGCAGTCGCTGGCTCCCTGGCAGCAAGGTCCTTATCCTGCACGAGCTGGAGACACCGAAAGCCTAGAGACCCTAGTTGCCTCAAATCAAGGTAGGTTGTGGTCCCTGGAGAAAGGATACTCCCTAGTGCCCGAGCAGACTACGAGAGTGGCAGCTGTGCTGCAAAGCATAGAACGTACAGGAGAAGGTGATGCTTTGGTTGTACTGGAATTACAACCTGTGTGGAGTGTACTCTGTCGGCCCACTTGGACTGGGCTAGAGAAGAGCCTGCCTTCTTCACCAGCAGGAATAAGTCACTGTTTTACTGCTAAGCAAGTGCCACCCCTGTTGTGGGCTGCTTTGGGTCTAGGAGAACGTTAGGGGTGCTGGAAACTGCCAATTGGTCTGCAGAAGTCTGGAAGAGGCCTTAAAGGTCATGTCGTGTCTCATCTTATTGAATCCATGGCCAGTTCTGGCACAGAGACTAATTTGTTCTAAAATGCCTTTGCTAATGGAGGCTTTTGGGGAATCTGCTCCAGTATTTCAGATAAAACTTTGGCTGTTAGGTATCAGAAAAACAACCCCAACCTAAGTCTTCCTAGTTATAATCTTGAGCTCTCTCTTGCTTCCCTTACGGGGAGTGATTTATTTCTTTTTTGTACTGGAGGGCTGTTGTTCTCCCCCCACAGCTAGTCCTGTGTTCTGTCCACTAGACTAAATAAGCTCAACTCCCTAGATAATTTGCTTGTCACTCATATCTCATACAATCCAGTTATTCTTGCTGGTCTCCTCTGTACTCTTCCCCACTTGTCCACATTTTTCTTTGGGTGTCTGAAATTAGATGTGGTATTTTGGCTGAGGCATTGCTAGTGCTGAATAAGCATCTTCTGATGGCTGAGTTTTTCAAAGCTCAGGTTTTATTTGAAGTGTCAGGGGAGTGTTAGCTCGGAAGATGCTTCTGGTATGTGGAAGTATCCTGGGACTGGAGAACTCTGCAATGAGGGCAGAGGTGCGGTCCTGGCTGCAGCACTTTCCTTCATCCTGAGACACTTTCTTCTTCCCCCCGAGCTAGTGGGAGTTCCAGGATCCAGCTCAGAGTGTGGTGTGGGTGAAGTGAACTTCAGGAATTGGGGTCAGGAGGGATAAGGAAAGCTGGAGAACAGACACAGTGGGCTTGTAGGTTGGCTGGCTGAGGATAAGCCAGTTTGGGATGGAGGTGACTAAGAATGGTTGGATTAACTGAGTGTGAGTTGGGGCTTCAAAGGCAATGTGAGCATTTGTGGCTGTGAAGTGGAAGAAAGAGATGAGTCAAAGAACTGATGTAGTTTCAGTTGCAGCTACAGTACACCCTGGTCACCCTAGTTCTGAACATGGCTGTTTTGGGTGGATGTTGACACTGATCTAGAATTTCTCATTGATTTGCCAAGGGGAGGTGTGTCAGATATGGTTCTTAATAGAGCCGCTCAACAAGCCTCTCAGGTCACGCTGTACCTACCTAGCATCTGCTCTGAAAGGGATTGCTTGTGGTTTGCAGACGTTAAGGGGAAAGTAAAATCTTGTTGCCTGACAGCTATTCTGTTTTTTTCTGTATCTCTTACGAAATCTGCCACAGATGCTGCAGCAGCTGGTGAGCCCATCACCTGTCCCAGTTGTTCCAGTGACCATGTGGTCATCCTGCCTTCAGAGGTATGCTCCTGCATGCCCCTGCCGCCTAGCCGTGATGGCACAAGCGAGGACCTGTCAAACTCCCTCCTGGAAGGAGGCAGCCAGCAGGAGGGCCCAGAGGAAGCACCTGCTCTGGCCAGTGAGAGCAGCAAGTTCTACATCGGTGGGGAGGACAGCTCGGAGGTGGATACCAGCAATAGCGCCAGGACCCCGGAGCTGAGTGGCGAGCATGACGGCACTCTCCATTCCAGTTCCCGCAGTTTGGACGGGGTCTGTGGGAATAAGGAGCTGGGAACAAAGAGCCAGCACTTGTCCCTCAGCCGCACGGACACCAACGGGAGCAGCGTGATGGGGAGCTATCATTACAGCGTTTCTCACGGGCCCACTCCTTCCCAGCTCTCTTTGAACTCCGAGTCAGAGGAAATGTGGAACCTCAGTCCCCGTGAGTATGCCAGAGCTGTGCGGGGTTTAGGGGTGTTGAGTGCTATTGCTGGTGCTTGCAGGCTGCGCTGCCTCCTGCTTCATGTGGAAGGAGATCATCAAACATGAGCACCAGTGACTGGTTCTTGTGAGCTGGGTGCTTCGTGCCCCTCTCTGTTCAACTCTCATGCCTGAAGGTAGGGAAAACTGAGTCAGCTCCTAATCCCGAGTATTGTTCAGACTTTGAGTAATTGGATCTTGCTGCGGGAGCTGCACCGCTCGGTTACCAGTGCACTTGGGTTCCTGTGGCACTAGTAAGCTGCCAGCTGGAGCATCACCTTTGGAGAACAGTAGTCACTTTCTGATTGTAGGTTCTGGCCTAAGTGTGGTGTGAGGCTAGCATGTTTATAGGAGGCTGTGGTTAGTGGTTTTACAGACACTTGTGTTCTTCCCACTGGGTTTTGTGAGCTCAGATGACAAAGCTTGTCCAAAAGAAGAGACTGCGTGCTGGCTGTGTGAGGCCTATCCTGCAGGATAGCAGTTAACAGGAGGTCCATGCATGCTTTATGTGAAAGGCCTTGGATTTCTGGTGTGGCAGAGACTGCTTTTGCTTGGGTAGTAGTATGAAAAGCCTTGTACATCTGAAAGGGCAAACGTCAGTGTTGGGATCCCCTCGTGTTTCAGTATTGAGACCTGTGGCCTGGGAAGCGCTAGTTCTGGCCCCTTGTATTGAGGAGAGGCTTGATGGAGGCAGGTATGCAGAGGGGGTGATGCTGCTGCCCTAGTGCCAGTCCGTATGCTTTGGGCAGCTTCTGATCAGTGGGAAGAGTGCTGATCCCACCCTTTGCTCTCCTCAGCTGCAAACGGCGCCCTGAACACAAGGGACTTCCGTTCCGTGGATCACCGCCTGAAGCTCTACCTGGACATGGAGGTTTTTGAGGAGAACGACGAGGAGTTCCAGTGCTTCCTCAAGGTGAGCTCCTGCAGCGCCGCTCCTACAGCCCTGCTCCTTGGCTGTCCTCGCCACCCTGCAAGTTCTGCTCTGGGGTGGCGACTGGAGACTGCAGTCTGAAGGGAGCTGCAGCGTGCCTGGGTCAGTCTTGTCCGCGGGTGGGCAGCGCTGTGACTTGCCTTCTCTGTGCTCTAGGTGGCCATGGTAAAGTTCGGCCGGCAAGGAGAGTTCCTCTCGATCCTGGTTGCCTCTGACCTCAGGATTTATGTGCTGGAAGTCACTGGGGTTATCAGGTGAGGAGAGCGGTGGCAGTGAGACCCTGCAGCAAGGCTGTGAGCACTGGGTGGTGCCAGCCTTTGCTAGCCTTACCCTGGAGGTGTGGTGACATGCAAAGGCTCCGCTGGTTAAAACCCCCCTGCTGCAATCCAAAGCGGGAGAGGAGATGGGGCAGCCTGCTGCAGCTGAGGGCTGTGCTCTGTGATTAGGGGACAACCTGCAGAGTGGCTGAAGAAGAACGACTCTCACTACCTGTCCGATGTTTCCCATCTGGAAGTGGGACTCTGCCACCAGAGCCTTCGAATGGAGTTTGAGAACCCTAAAGCCTCCTACAACCTGCTGATCCGAAACCAAAGCTGCTGTGACCAGTTTCTGCAGACCCTGACATGTAAGAGTAGAGCTGTAGCAGAGGGGAGGGTGAGGATTTGGAGGATTTTTCTCTAGGAGAGCTACCAGGAGATCTGTAGCTGGGTGTGTATGGCAAATTCATTTCTTGCCAGCTCAGAAAATAGTTGGGGGAGAACCCCACTGGCATCGTATCTTCCAATATCTCTCTTATAGACTTGGAGAACTATCCTGAGCTGTTATGTACTGCCCGTGGGCTTGCAATAAGTCATCTACCTTCTACCCCTCTTTAGATCTCATACAAGAGCTGCCTGCCAAGCACAGCAATAAGGTGAAGGAAATCCCCACTGTGGAAATGAATCCACAACATTGGCTATGGTAAGAGCAGCATATGAGGTGGGGGTTTGGATAGAAAAGGGTGCTTGTCCCGCCGTAGCAGGGAAGCGCAGTGCTCAGCACAGGGCAGCAGGAGGCACCGCTTGAGTGGCAGCCAGGCCTGTGGGATAGGTTTATGGCAGCTGGCTCAGGTGCCTGCGGCGCAGGGGGTGCAACTCCAGCTCTCATGGAGGAACCTGAGCAGAACACAACGGAAGGTGGAAAAGGGGGAGCCACAGGGCTGCCTCCCCCTTTGTGGGGAACATTTGGTTCCGAATTAGCAAGGTGGCGGACAGAGAAAATAGCAGGAGAGAGAGGTATTTTGGAAAAACTGTAAGAGATGGGTCCCTCCCTTCCTCAAGTGGACAGCAAAAAGTAACTAGCTCACAGCAAGCCTAGACTGGGAACAGCACACTTCCTTGAGTGGCCCTCTGTTGTATCTCCTCCAGGCCTCTGCTGGACTCCAAGACCACAGGTTCTGCAGCTGCAGATGGCACTTGTTTCTTCTACCTGCTGGCCTACCTGATCCAAGGTACAGGAGATCTCGGTGGCAGATATCCCACACGCTGTGCTCTCTGCTTACATGCTTGTGTTCACAGTGTAGAGTGTGTGGGAACATGGCTGGGCCATGGCTCCATCAGTGAGATGGGGCAGGGGCATGGGTAAGGGCTTTTTTAGCATTGAGACATACAAGAAAGTCTCAAAGCCCTTTTCTACATGGAAATCCAAACTGTAGGGAGCGTTTGGTCTTGAGCACCAGGCTTGGTGAAAACTCAGAACGACTTCTGAGAAGTTGGAAGTGATCCAAGGGCTGTATTACTGCCACAAGCTTGAGGGGTCACGCACACAGCTGGTTAGTGTGTGTGGGAGCTGAAAGGGTCCGTGCTTTAGGAGAACAGAAGCAGGTGTCTGAACCCCTCGACAGCAGGACAAGAAGAGCCTGCTGGAGTCCACTGAGTTCTGTGCCAGGTTTTGCCGAGGTCCAAATGTGGTATCTGAGGGTGGGAGGGAGAACTTAAAGTACGTTTTTCTCCTTTTTTAGAGTACAGTACCCAGAACCGGACACAGTTCCAGCTGAGGCCTCGCTGCCAAGTAGACAGGACTAATTAAACATGCCATCTCTGATATTCCTGCTAATTCTCAAGAGTGAGATGTGACAAGAAAAACAACATGTTGCTGTAGCAGCTTGTGATCCCTGTGACCTCAGCTAGTGGTTTCCTACTTCTGTGCTTCTGACTTATTCTCAAATTCTAGTGCTTTTTATTTGCATCCACTGAAGTCAGCTGGATGATATTTATGCTCCCTCTAGTTTATCAAAACTCTTCTGCTTTCTGCTGTACTTACTACCAAGATGGAACGCATCTTAAACTTTATTTATGCTGTGTTCCATCCATCAGATCTGCAGCCAGGCAAATCAAGGCCAAAAAGGGTGGCCTTTTAGCTGGAGCTGCTGACTTAAATAAGGAATAGTGGTGGTGTTTATGAGGTCAAAGGACTTGAGTTCCTTTTCCTGCCTCCCGTGAGGGTATTGCCTAGAAAACGCCGGCTGGGTGGTGGTCTTTCATATGCATGCTCCAGAAATGAGCTTGATCAAGCCCAGGTACATCTATTTACTACCCTGCTCTCCGCCTTTAGTCCAGAAGCTGTGTTAAGCTGTTCACCCAGTTACTGTTGCTGAAAAGGGTTTCCCCAGGGAAGGAATGGAAAGCAAAGCTTGTTCTATGGTGACTCAGGCTCCGAGCAAAGCCTCTCATGTTCCCTTGTATCCTTTTAGGGGCATCTGCTTTCCCTGTGACCCTGCTGAGCACCCGAAGCATGTTGTTTCTGCTGGAGGAGAATCACCAGTGGCAGGTGCAGCCTCCTTCGGATGCAGATCGTGAGGCAGAAATGCCTTCCGGGAGCAATATCCACTTGAAGGAGAAGCAGCCGATCAGCAGTATCAGCAATGTCATAACCTATCGCCTGTGTCCTTGCGACATCAAGCTGATGCTTTATGATGAGGTAACCAAAAGGAGGTCATGGGGCACACGAGGTGTTGGGGGCTGGGTTGTGCTCAGATCCTGTTCCTGCCAAGAGCGTGTTGGGGCTGTCATCTCCCGTCCTAACCCAGGGCCTTGCACCACGGAGGCAGGGGAGCACAGAGAATTGCTGCTGTGCAAAAGTCATGCAGGGACGCTTTCACGGCTGGCAGCAGAGGGAGAGGAGGATATCACTTAGAAACAGAAAAAACTGGGGAGAGCTGGCTGTGGCACTGGGGAGTGGCAGCTCGGGGCTGATCAGTGCCTTTGAGGCTGGGCCCTGCTCACCCACCTCTGTCTCTTTCCTCCTTTCCAGGTGCTGAAGGTGGAGAGCACGTGGCACATCCGCACAGAGTGCCCTGAGCTCCTGGTAGAGCTGGTGGAGTGGATCCGCGGGCCCTGGGAGGAGATGTTCTCTATCGAGCTACGGAGGGCTGTGTATGAGGGCCTGGAGTGAGCCTGCCCGCTGTAGGCAGGCGGGACTTGGGGTCAGAAGTGCTGCTGTGCTGGCAGTGGTGCACAAAAGTCTCCCCTCCCATCTCACCTTGCTGTCCTGTGGCCTCTGCCTTCTAACGTACTCTTGCCCCTGGCCCTTTCTGGTGAGGAGGAGGTGAGCACATGATGGTCCAGACTTCGTACAGTCACTCGCTGGCACTCGGCTGGCCGTGAAAGGAGGCGGTGGAGGGTGTTCCTTGTAACACTGTGTAAGCTACAGGGTTTTAACTTGGTGGTGTCTGCTAGTTTCCTTCAGGATGGTACGAAATGTGACTGAAGGAAGAAGGGAGCCGAGCCAGAGCATGTTCGGTGGTACTCAGGCAATCGGCAGGCCAGAGGCAGTTGGACACTGCGGTCTCTCCAGCAGGTTTATTTGCTGCCTTCCTAGCTGTCTCGGAACAGCTGCCATTATCTGCTGCTAATATTTTTTTCTTTTTCTTTCTCCCTCTTCCCTCTTATCCACAGCTTCCCTAAAGCTGCCTGCTTCAATCAGGAGCCTAGTTGCACAAAGGGATAAGGCATATTGTACTGATAACCCCACAGAGAGCCCATACCTGCGTGGCAGGGCATGGCTCAGTCTGCTGCTGTAGTCCTTCACTGTCACGGGGGAGGGAGGAGCCGTGCAGCTCTTAGCACAGAGTCGTGTTGCTCATCGCTTAGGGGTCAGGACCCTCGTGGGCACTGGCAGGTAAAAGTGAGGCTTAGGCTTTTCTGAGCAGTCCAAAAGCAAGAGTCTATTTTAACATGAGTTTTACTTTTTTCTATTGCAATAAAAGCTTATATTTATTGAATCACCACGTTTTTTCTTGTCTCGCTACCTTGTCTCACTATACTGTCCTTGTAAGGTCTTGCATGCTAGCTTCGCAGTAGTCTCAAGCAGTCCCCAAGATCCCACGGAGTGTGAGCCATTTCCCTCATCCTCTTTAGGGTGGTTACGATCTTTGGGCTCCCAGCCCCAGCAAGTTGTTTACTGGCTGTACCAAATCTCAGAGGCATGCCTCTTGCAGGAGCTGTTGCTGCTGTGGCTGTGGAGGTGTGAATACCTGCCCCTGCAGCGCTCTAAGTCCTCTGGTCGTGCATCATCATCTACTTCCAGGAGTCAGTTCTGGGGCCAGCCGAGGGGCAAGGCTGCAACCAACCCAGCTATACCATCCTCAGAGCCTTAGCGGAGGGGGAAGTTTAGTTTCTATACTTTGTCGTGGTCTAAGGGCTACCTCACAGCGCACTGTTGGGCGCTTTCTTGGAAATCTCCTTATTATTAGGCTTTCTCCTGTCACTTCGAGAAGCAGTTAAGTTGCTGAAGGCCCACAGTCGCCAATATTTTTATCTAGCCTTCTATAGACTGGGTTGACAAGATCTATACTGTCTTGAGGCAGATGTCACAACACATTCCACTTTGTCCCCGCTTCCTAAATGGGCATATGGCTGCTGCTCTCCGTTCCTTTGGAGTGATCTCAAGCTGGGAAGCAGAGTGAGCTCAGTGAAAGCACTGCCAGCACCTAGCGCTTTGTCTGGGGCAAGGAGTCTCAGAGCTGAGCCAGTAAAGACCAGTAAGATTTCTCTGCCTTCATCTTGCCATTTAAGGAGCTTGTGTAAGTACAGTCTTCCCCTTCCATAATTGTGTTTTTCATAAAGGGCAAGAGTCAAAATCGGAGTCACTGGACCAGCTTGTTGATGTCTCCTCTGTGCCAGCTGATCTCCTGACACAGCTCACCCCCAGCTTGCTTTTTCCATCCTCAGAGCTGCACCTAGGTACACGTTGAGGGGCCTGACAAAGTGTGGACTGCCAGAACCAAAGGCTTCATCTGTTTGCCTGCCCATAGCTGTTCCCAAGCTATTTCTTTGTTTTACCATAGAGGTAACTACTCATTTTGCTTCTGCTCCTTGACTTGTCTCTGCAAGTCTGTGCCCTTGGCTCAGCACCAACACTTTGGACCCCTTAACAGCTCCCTGACCACTGACGGGAGAAGCTCACATGCAGTCGGCTTCTGCTGCTGCTTCTTGGAGTGCTTGCTTTGCTTTCCCTTAATCTGGGACCCACCAGGACATAACCCTAACCCCTTTGTGTTTGCTCCGTGACTGTGAACACTGCTGTAGAGCTGCTCAGGCTATAACTAGCGGTGGGATAGCCGGTCTCGTTGCACCCATGGGGTGTGCGCAGGGGCTCGCCCCACATCTTCCTGTGCTCCAGCCTTGTGTGTGAGAAGAGGGGCTGTGCCGGTGAGCCAAGGTTTGCAAAAGGTGTGACATCTGTTGAACCAGTTGCAGACATCCGCTGCTTGTCACAGCTCTGAGCACACAGTCCCTCATCTTAGACACACTAGATTTCTTCCCCTCCTTCCTCTCTCCTTTTCTGGGTGTACTTGGCTCCAATACTCAGCCGCTAGCACTGCCTGAATCTCTGCTTTTCCCCACCTGGAGAAGGCTGCTCTGGAGGGGTGCCAAGGACTGGGGGTGGCCTTTGTTCCTTGCTGCCGGACTCCAGGGCTTTGTGGAAACAGGCCCCAGGGAACCGTGAGACTCAGGCTTTAGGCTGGCCATCGCCGCTAGCCTGAAGCTACCTGCCTGCTTCCCTGGGGTTAAAACTGGTCCCGTCTTACCTGGATAAGGATGATGCCTCAGACGTGGGTTTGAGTCTTTAGGCACTTACAGAATCACGGAATTACTTCCTGCTCTCTGCCCTCTAAAGCAGCTGTGCCATGAGCATACGTAGCCTGTAGGTCGCCTGTCAGCTCCCTCATGCTGTATCTAACTCAAGTAGCCTTGTTTCTTATCAAGCTGCGTGACTGGAGGGACCTGTTGTTTGCTTCCAGCGGGCCCTCCCTGCCTCAGCTCCAGCCCCTGCGGGACGTGGAGATGTAACAGCAAAAGGCACACGCGCCCCGCTGCTGGCAGGCCCCTTCCCGTGGGGCTGCCCTACAGCTTGTAGGGGAGGGGGACAGCGGCAAGCGTAAGTCCAGGAGCTGGACTTGATTATCCTTGTGGGTCCCTTCCAGCTCGGGATATTCTGTGATTCCGAGCTTGGCGTGAGTGCCGCGGGCTGCTGGCAGTGCCCAGGAACCAGGGAGGAGAGCCTGGCAGGTGAGCACGGTGCCGTCTACCCGCTGCCATGCTTCATAATCAAGCCAGAAGAAAGGGAAGGGGACTTTATTTTGAATGGTCTCAGCCTTCCCTCGGCACCAGCTTGTGGCGTGGAAGCTGTTCATTGCCCTTTGTGCTCCTCTGATGGAGCGTGCCTCCGCCCGTTATCAAAAGGATACTAAAGGGGTTGTGGGGCTGTCCCGTATCAGGACAAACAGTCCGTAATGGAGCCGTCTGCTCCCTGTCCCAGTGCCAGGGCTGTTTAATCTGGGAAGAGCGTGTTTGCCGCTGGGACAGGATGCGTGCTGCAGCCCCGTGCCAAGCAGGCGGAGCTGGCTCACCCTGCGCCAACGCCAGACAGGCGGGCTCCTCTCCCACCTGGAGCAAACACCACGGGCAGCTGCCCCACCAGCGGAAAAAAAGGCTGTCACAGCAGAGCCAAGATGGAGAAACGAGGCTGCTGGCGATGCTGGGCACCCCGAGGCACGGTCTGGTGGTGGCAGAGTCCCAGAGGATGCCTCCGTCTGGCTGAACACCCAGCATGGACTGCCTGCAGGAGCTATTTCCATGAGCTGTGGGGCTTCCCGCAGAAGCAGGCGCTCTCCCCGTGGCCGGAGCTCTCCTTATCCCTGTGCTCACAGCCTCCTCCCCACTCCCCCTCAGCCACTATCGCCCCAATGACCGGCAGTGCTCTGCGCGCCGCGCGCTTGCTCCAACGGCAGGCTTTGCCCCGCGGATGTGGTGGCTCGGGGCTGATCCTGGTTTTGCGGTCGGTGACTGTGCTCCTGCTTCCTCGTGAGCGGGACCCTGCAAGGCTGCTGCTCTCGTACACCCTTCCTGCCCGAGGGGGGCCCGGCCCTGTCAGCCTCAGCTGATGTGGGGAGGGATGCGGGTGGGCAGCACCCTTCACCCACCGCCTTCCTGGTCTGCGTGCTTGTGGCTTTTCCCTCTGCCCTGGGGAGAATGGGCGATGCCGCTGGCTCCGATGCTGTAAGCACACGCTGAGGCTAAAGCCTGGTGACACCACCACAGGGGGAAACGAGAGGGCTCCGAAGCCGATGGCTCTGTGGGGGCAAGCACCGTGATGCCTGCCATGAGGCAGGGGTGGCTGGCGCTGGCCTTGGGGCCCGGCCTCCCCAGCCTGCCTCAGGAGAGCGCTGCCCTGGCCCAGCCAGCGGCTCCCTTCGGCGCGGTGACCTCGCCTCGGGGAGCCTCGTCAGCACGTGCCTGTGGCACCAGCGAGGCCACCCGCCATGGGGGCAGGCCCTGCATGCGGGTCCCTTCTCAACCCGCGGTGTTTCCCCGCGTCCCCAGCTTCTGTTCTCCTCGCTTCTCCCCGTGCCTGGGGCTGCGCTGCCGTGGCTCTTGCTGACTTAGGGCACGGAAGTGACAAGGCCACCGTTACTCAGCGGGCCCAAAATAACCAAAAAGCGTGCTTCGGCAGGGCGAAGCGGCCTTTCACAACCTCACGCGGGCACCGGCTTTTCCCCGGCTCTCCGGGTTGCACAAGGAGCGGGCTGCTCTGCCCTGGATGAGGTGGGCCTGGCTGAGCCGGCGTGGGGATCCCCAGCCTGACAAACACCTCCGGGGACAATTTTAGCAGCGGAGACAAAGCACGTGGCCGGGGTGCCGTGTGTGTGGGGTGCAGCTGGGGGTGCCTCAAAGCCAGGGAGCTGGCTGGGAGGGGGTGGGGGGAGAAAGCACCCCTCGCTCTGAAGAGATGGGGGCCGCCAGGAGCCCCCAGGCACGTTGTGCTCCACAGGAGAGCTCCTGCCTGCTCCCCGTCCCCCCGCTCCTCACGGGGAGGTCCGGCGGGGGAGACCTGGCACCAGACGCGGCAGCACCGTTACTCCGGGGGGCTCGCACGCCCGGAGCGCCGCCTCCCTCCCCTCTCGGACCAGGCTCCTGGGGACCCCCCCCCCCACGTCCCCAGACCCCACGACCCCCCGGGGTGCCCCAGCGGGAGCGGCCCCGACCGCCGTGCGCCCAGGGGGCTGAACCGGCCCCCCGGGGGGGGGTGCTTCGGCGGCTCCCGGGGGCCCCCCCGGCCCTGAGTCACGGCCGGGCGGAGCGCCCCGCCCGCCGGGAAGTTGCGCGGCCGCGGCGGGCCGGGAGGTGAGAACGGGGCGGCGGCGGGGCCGGGGTGGAGGCGGGGGGGGGGGGGGGCCGCGTACCGGCGGCGGGCGGGCGCGGGGCGGGGCGGCCCCGGGCCCCTTTGTTCGGCGGGAGGCGGCAGCGCCGTGCCGCCGCTTTGTGCGCCGCTCGTCCCGGAGCGCCGTGAGTGGGGCGGCGGGGGGCTGATGCGGGGCGGGGGGCTCGGGGGGGTCGGGGGGCTCCGCGCTGCCCCGGGGGGCTCCGCGCTGCCCCGGCCGCGGCTGGGCTCCCCTCGGCCACCGGGGGCCCCCCGCTCCGGCCCTGGGGTCGGGGCGTTGCGGTGCGGGCGCAAAGCATCGTCCTGCCCGTTGGGGGGCTCCGGGGGGCTCCCGGGGGCCTGGTGCTGCGGGGACGTCGAGGGTGGGTGGCCCCAGGGAGCGTGGTGGCCCTGGTGGGCCGGGCCGGGGCGCCCGGTGCCACGCGCGGTGTCCCGCCTGGTGCTCGCGCCGGGCTCTTTGTGCGGAGGGCGCTGAGCCCGGCCACGCAGCCCCCCGGCTCTGGCGGAGGGCTGGGAGCACAACAATAGAGGCACCGGTGGTCTCCTGGGGACACCTGCCCGGAGGGAGAGGGGCTCGCCCGAGGCTGGGGACGCGTCCCTTCTGCTGCTGCCCCCGAGCCCCCCGGCAGCCCCGCCACCTGCCTCCCTTGCACCAGCCCAGCGCGTGCTGCTGGGTGGCGGTGGCGTGGCTCCTCTTGCGCCTTTGGCCAGAAGCTGGGTTGCTTTCCTCCAAATTTCCTCCCCGACCTCCGGTGCCAGTGGCTTCTCTGGGACTTTTTGCAATTCCCCCGCCGCCCCATGCTGCCCTTTGCCGTCGCCCTCCTTCCCCGTGCTCTGCTCCCCCCGCCGTGCCCGCGCCACAGGGTGCAGCGTGGCTCGGGGACCTGCCCGGGAGCAGGTGGCAGGCGGGTGCCGGCGCTGGGGTGGAGGGAGCTGTCCCCTCGCCCGCCCTCCTGGCGCTGCCATGCTCCCTTGTTTACCCAGGCCTTGCTGACTCTTCCCCCAGATGTGTCCTGTAAGGGACGGTAAGTGTCCTGGCTTTTCCCCTACTCCCCTGGCTGGCAGCAGCACGGGGAGGAGGTGCTGGGAGCTGCCGGGTGCTCCCCGCTCAGTGCTGCCCGGATGCTGCTGGTGGGTAGGGGAAGGGATGTCAGCGCTGGGGTGAAGGACGCTGCTTTGGGGGGGCCAGGCGAGGTGCACCGTAGTTTGTTCTGTGCCTTATTGCCTGCCCTTCCCCGCAGGGTTTGAGCCAACTGCCTGGTCAGGATGAGCTGGAGCTTCCTGACGCGGCTCCTGGAGGAGATCAACAACCACTCGACCTTCGTGGGTAAGATCTGGCTCAGCGTCCTCATCGTCTTCCGGATCGTGCTGACGGCCGTGGGGGGCGAGTCCATCTACTACGACGAGCAGAGCAAGTTTGTCTGCAACACGCAGCAGCCCGGCTGCGAGAACGTGTGCTACGACGCCTTCGCCCCGCTCTCCCATGTTCGCTTCTGGATCTTCCAGATCATCATGGTGGCCACCCCCTCGGTGCTCTACCTGGGCTTCGCCATGCACCGCATCGCCCGCATGCCTGAGTCCTCGCGGCGCCGGGCGCCGGTGGCCCCGCGGGGACGCATGCCGGTGGTGCGGCGGGGGGCCGGGCGGGACTACGAGGAGGCGGAGGACGATAACGAAGAGGACCCCATGATCTTCGAGGAGATCGAGGTGGAGAAGGAGAAGAGCACGGAGGGCGGGGAGAAGCACGATGGCCGGCGTCGCATCAAGCAGGACGGGCTGATGCGCGCCTACGTGCTGCACCTGCTGTGCCGCTCGCTGCTGGAGATGGCTTTCCTCTTCGGGCAGTACCTGCTGTACCGCTTCGAGGTGAGCCCGTCCTACGTCTGCAGCCGCAGCCCCTGCCCGCACACCGTCGACTGCTTCGTCTCCCGCCCCACCGAGAAGACCATCTTCCTGCTCATCATGTACGCCGTCAGCGGGCTCTGCCTCTTCCTCAACCTCTGCGAGCTCCTGCACCTCGGCGTGGGGCGCATCCGCGACGCGCTCAGCCAGACCGCCAGCCCCCCGCACCCGCCCGGCGGCAGCCCCACGCCACAGTACGCCAAGAAAGCCCCCAGCGCGCCCCCCACCTACCACTCGCTGAAGAAGGAGACGCTGAAAGCCCCCCTGCCCAACGGCAAGCTGGACTACAGGGAGAACCTGGCCAACTCGGCGGCGGAGCGCTTCGCCCTGGCCGGCGCTCCCCCCGAGCACGAGCTGGAGCGGCTGCGCAAGCACCTGCGCATGGCGCAGGAGCACCTGGAGATGGCTTTCCACCTCCAGCCGCCCCCGCAGCCCCCCAGCCCCTCTCGCAGCAGCAGCCCCGAGGCCAACGGCATCGCCGCCGAGCAGAACCGCCTCAACCTGGCCCATGAGAAGGGCGGCAGCATCTGCGAGAGGACCACGGGTGAGCTGGAGGGGACGGGACGGGACGGGACGGGACGGGACGGATCCAGCTGGGCAGTGCAGGGTGACGGGGCACCCCCAGGCACGGCTGCTAACCCTCCTCTTGTTCCTGCAGGGCTGTGAGCGCGGAGGACGGCGGGATCGGCCGGTCGGATGCGGCTGCCAGCTCGGGACGGTGACGTGCGTCTGTCCCGTGGGGCTGGCCGGGGCATCCCTGTCCCAGTGGGCAGCTATGGGGACTGGGGCTTGGGGAACCTTCCTTCACTGTTCTTAATTTTTTTTAACAAAGGGAATATCTTATTTTTGTACATTTTTATAAACTCAGCAGCGTGCACCCTGGCATTTTTATACTCCCTTAGTGGAACCCACTCTAGGCCTGCACCTCCCCTCCCTGTCTCCCATTTCACCCCCTTTTCCCTCTCCCACGCCCCATTCCCGCAGCATCTCCCACTTGTGCCTCTCCCCTGTGCCCCCCGTGCTCGCCGTCATCTGCTGCTGAGCGCGTGCAGGTCACGGCAGCAGTACTGATACCTGCGGCGTGGGGGCTGCACCCGGGCTCCGGCTGGCCGGGCCATCCCACGGGGCAGGGCACGGAGCTAGAAGCAGAGGTGGCAGCAGGGACCTTTCCTGGTGGGAGGGACACGTCCTGGTGGCACTGCTGCTGGAAGGTGTGGTGGGGACACACAGGTCCCTCTTTGCCTCCTCTTTGCCTTTCCCCTTCCCGGCTGCTCTTTCCAGGGGACGAAGAGGTTTCTGGGTGCAGGGGGTTCCCTCTGTGGGATCCCACGCTGTCCCCGAGGGGCTGTGGCAGCGGGGGCAGAGCCGTGGGACACCCTCACACATGGGTACGTAGAAGTGGCTGGGGCTGTCCTGCCGGGAATGTGTGCGCAGAGGGCAGGGGCCGGCCTTCCCGTCTCCTCCGCTTCCCTGCCAGCGGCTCCGCTCACCGCGGGGCCGGCCGGGCTTTGGACCAAAGCCGATCCCCTCCTGCTATGGGGCTGGGGGCCCTCTGTGGGGCTGGATCCCCGTCCCACGGCGGGGCTGTGCAGCGCCCGAGCCGGGGTCGGCAGGGAGCCGGTTGGGCATTTCTGATCATCTCAGCACGGGTCGCGCAGTGATTTTGTAGCGTTGTTTTGTACTTGGATGATTGTGACTTTTTTTTTTTTTTTTAATATCTATATTCAGTAAAGGCTGGAGACGTTTTGTACTGAACTTCTGCATCCGGTCCTCTGGGAGGAAGGGGTGGGAAAGGGATCCTACGCAGATGGGCTGGGGCGGGCCGGCTGCCGCTGCCGAGGGGAGGGAAGGGGCGCTGGGGCCGTGGTGGGACCCGGCCGTCCCCACTCGGCCTGGGCTGACTCAGTTGCTCCAGCTGTGCGGGGGCGGCTTCGGCTGGGGCAGCCTCTGCTGGCGTGGCGTGCGGGATTGCTCCAGCAGCCCGTTCCTGCACAGCTGGAGCAGGGGTTTCCTCGCACACCCCAGTCTGCCGCAGCTGGGTGGGATCCTGCCCTCTGGCTCCGGCTCTCCCCTGCCCCACGGCTGGATCAGCCGCGGGTTTCCACCAGCCACCCCGTGCCCCATTTTCGGCCAGCACACCCCATTCCCTCCCCGGGACAGGGGGTTGGAGCCCGACCCCTCTCAGCAGACCGTTCCCCGCTGCCGCATGCTGGGTGCGTGCAGCTCGCCTGTCCCCTCCCTCCTCCAGCCTAAAGCCTCCAGGGAGTTTGCGTCCCACTGCATAACCACACGCTGCCTCTGCGGCCGTTTCTTGTGGAAGCTGGCACTTTGAGGCTGCTTTTGTAAAAACAGCTTTATTTCACTCCTCCCGCTAATCTCACAAACAGGTTGTGCCGCTGGCAGCGGGCTGGCTCGCAGCACCACGTGCCGCCAGCCTTGCCACCTGTGTGAGCCCCTGGCACACCCATCCCACCCCAGCCCTGTCCCCGTCCCTGCCCAGCAGGTGGCTGCGCTCTGCTGCAGGAGCGGGGACCTGCTTCTGCAGCCCCGGTCTTTTATTTTGGGGTGGGGGGAGAAATTTGGGGTGAGCCGGCTGCTGGCACAAGGCTGCCTCTGTGGGGCACGTATCGTGCCGGCAGCTCTGCAGGAGGCACTGCTGGCCCTGAGCCCCGTGCCCTGGCTTGCTGCGGGCTGGGCACAGCCCCGGGGCAGGGCTGGCAGCACCAACACACCCAGGACAGCCTGGGGCCACGAAACCCGGCTGGCACAGAGGAGGGTGGCACCGCCGAAACCTCCCCTCCGCGTCCTTCTCATCCCTGCCCCGGGCCGCGCAGCTCCCAAGCAAGCGACTCCTCCACCCCCTGGGATGGGATCATCATCTGGGGCTGGGGCAGGGCTGCGGGGGCCCTGGGGGCCAGGGGGGAGCCCCGCGTGGGTCCGGCCGTGCCGTGCCAGGCGCTAGACGCAGGTGCAGTCCTGGGCCAGGATGTTGGGCACCGTCTCGTACTTGAAGGAGTAGCCGCCGTCGGAGGTGGTGCGGACGCGCAGCGAGCGCATGGTGCCGGGCAGCGCGGCGCAGCAGAGCTGCACGCCCAGCCGGTGGCTCAGCCCGTGGCCCTCGGCGCAGCTCCCGTGGCAGTAGTGGAAAACGAAGCTGCTGGGGTGCACGATCCACTTGTCCCAGCCCAGCTCCTCGAAGGAGATGTTGAGGGACGCCCGGCGGCAGTTGGTGTGGGCGGCCACGTCCTCGGACGGGCGCTGCAGCAGGCTGAGGGCGGCCGGGGACCAGGGCACGGCGGAGCGGCGAGCCCTCTCGCCGCCCTTGGCACGCGTGGTGGCCACCAGGAAGGGCATCTTGTCCCCGTCGGCCAGGCAGGGGCAGCCGGGGCAGCGCACCAGGAGCACGAAGAGCGGCTGCACCAGGTGGGGCAGCGCGGCGGGGGCGAAGTCAAACACCGTCCAGTGCTCGGGCGTCCGGGACACCGTGGCTGCCACCGGCACCCGGCCCTGCGGGGAGAGGGTCAGCACGTCGGGGGCAGAGTGGTTGGGGGCGGCCGAGGGGCCGGTGTAAAACCAGAGCTGGGCGGACGTCACCGTGCGGCTCAGGGCGTGTGCCGAGGGCTGGAAGAGGTAGGTGAAGATCCCTTCTTCCTCCAGCAGCTTGTCCGGCTGTGTGGGCTCGCACGGCACATCTGCGGGGAGAGAAAACGGCTCAGGGTGCTGTGCCTGAAGCGGGGGACGGGGCATGGAGGGACCTGTGGGTGTTGCGGGGGGGCGCCCTGCTGCTGGCACCGTGCAGCTGACACCTAGTGCCACCCAGCAGCCGCTGCGCTGCGCCCGAGCCCTGCGGCATGGCTCTGCCTGGCTCTGCTCAGCCCTGCCTGAGGCCAGCCTGGCACGGCTGTGGCACCCCGCACCGAGCTCCCCATGGCCTAGGGACGGGGGATTCAGTCCCCCGGAGCAGCTGGGGCTGTGCACCAGGCAGTGCTCCACGGGAACGGGGTTGGCTGAGCTGCGCAGGGAGGTCACCGAGCCCCCCTGTGCCATCGGATGCTGTTAATGTGTCCCCTTCCCATAGCATCCTGTCCTACACCCCAGCACCCTGCCCCAACCCCGAGCATCCTGCCCGCTCTGCCAGCGTCCTGCCCCATCCCTGGGCACCTCGCTCCATCCTTCAGCATCTTGCTCCATCCTTCAGCATCATGCCCCATCCCTTAGCATCCTATCCCCCTACATCCTGCCCCATTCCCAAGCACCCCGTGCCCCAGCCCAGCACGCCTCCACCCTCTCCATCCCAGCAGGGGATGCATCTCTCACCTGTGGAAGGGAAGAGGATCACCTGCGACGTGTCCTCCGGCTCCTCGGGCTGCACGTCGGCGCTTTCCAGGACGTCTCTGCGGTGCACCCTCCTCGCCTCCTTCTGGGGCTCCTCCTGCAGGACGGGGGGGCTCAGGTGCTCCAGCACCCGCGCCCGCACCTTGGCCAGGACGAGCTGCCGCTCGGCACCGGCCCCGCTGCAGCTGGCCAGGGCAGCGGGGGGCAGCACGGCGGGCAGCAGGTGCAGGAGGAGCAGCATGGCCGGGGGGCTCGGGGGGCTCTGCCGTGGGGCGCTGCCTGCCAGCCCAGCCCGTCTGCCCGCGGCGCTCCGCCCGGGGCAGGGTGGCATTGAGACGTATCTGACACTGACGCAAACGTCTGCTCGCCCTGAATATTATCTCTGGGCAGCGAGAGCGCTGAGACGTCTGGAATGTGAGGACTGCAAGGACAGTGTGGTCTGGGGGGGGGGGGGGCACGGCGCCCGGGCAGGGGGGCGCAGGGGGGATGCTGCGGTGGGTGCGTGGGGCTGGGGGGCAGGCTGCGGGTGGGAAGGCGCCGCTGGGATGGACGGGGTGCTCTGGGACAGCTCTGCAGCTCGTGGTGCTGGGTGTCCCCGGGCTGGTGGAAATGCAGATTTTATTTTTTTTTGGGGGGCGGGAGGACACAGCAGGAGGCTGAGAGCGCGGTTTGGGCAGGGTGATGGTGTGCAGAGCCCTGTGAGGTCCCAGCATGGGGAGGCGCATGGGGGAGGCAGGCTGGGCACCCTGGTGCTGCAGATGGCTGAGACACCCCGAGGTCGCAGGGTGGGGGGCTGCCATCGCCAGGGCGCGGGGACAGCAGGGACAGCCCCGGCTCTGCACCCACCCGGCTGCAGCCCGCCAGCCGTGCGTCCCGCATCCTGTGTGGCTCTTCCCGTCCCCGCGCCGTGCACCCCACCCAACGTGCTGCCTGCTGCGCCTGGCCGAGCCCGCACCCAGACCGGGGCTGCTGCACCCCAGAGCCTCCGGGCTGCGGCGCCCTGCCGCCGGGTGCTATACATAGGCCAGCCCTGCCCCGCCGAGGCGCTGAATGGAGCAGGCTCGGCCTTATCAACCCGGCGTGTCATCAGAGGGTATTTTTGGGGACAGCAGCTGCAGGCGTTTGTAACGCTCGGTGCCCGCGTGTTGACGCTGGGGAGCGGAGCTGGGGAAGCAGCAGGAGCAGGGTGCCGGTGCGGGAGCCGCGGGGAAGAGGCGTCGGAGCGAGGTGTGTGTGGGGCAGGGCACAGCGGGGTGACTGGCGAAGGGGGTGGCTGGGGGGGGGAGAGGAGCAGCCGAGCCATCGGGGCTGCCTGTGTCTTTCTGGGGGGGCTGCCAGGGGGTGGCCCGTGGGTCTGGGGAAGGTGGCAGGGATGTGTCTGTGTGGGTGCACCGACTGGGGTAGGGTTTGGGGCAGAAGCTGGCCCTCGGGGACGGTCTCTGTCCTACCTTCACCTTTGGCCCAGCCAGGGAATATTTGGGTTTCTCTTTGCTCCTGCTCTCCCCAGGGGAGGCACAAAGGCTTCTGCCCGGCTTGGCCGTGGTGTAGACAGAGGCCAAAGTGCATGCTCACCCCGGGGGGGTACCGAGCACGCTGCCCTGTGCTGGTGGACACGGTTACCTGCAGTGCTGCGGACAGAGGCAGTGCCCTCCGAAAGCAGGACCCGTCCCTCCGGCCATCCCCCTGTCCCGCGGGGGCTTGAGCGATGGATTATGTCCAGTCCTGGCCTTGGCCACCCCCGGTGGGGATCCTGCCCATGGGACCACCTCTTCCCGGGGACCCCCAGCTCCCCTGCCCCGCTGAGCCCAGCGGGAAGCGCCCGGATGCGGCCGGATGCCTCTAGCCCCATGACAGCCCCTTATCAGCACCTGTGCGCTGAGCCAGCCCAGATGCTGCAGGAATGCAGCCCTGCCACCACCCGATACTGCAGGAATGCCCCAGCGGGTGGGGACGGGCCCGGGCCAGGGCCAGGCCTTCCTTGGCCGCCCCCATCCCCAACACCCTGGGGCCCAGCGAGCGGCTGCCTGCGCCCATCTGGGCAGGGCCCCCCCTCTGACCCTGGGCTCGGTGGCTTTGCTCAGGGCACGATGCTCCACACAGGTCCCCCTGCCGCAGCCTGAGCCCCCTCCCTGCTCTCTGTGCCCCCAGGCTGATGCTGCCCGCTGGCCTCCTGCCTTGAGCCAGTGATGGAGGGGCTTGGGGGAGCCCCCAGGTTCCTGGCCTACCCGCGCGCCTTCACGGTGCAAAGTGGCGCCGACGCCGTCCTGAAGTGCCAGATCACGGGCGAGCCCCGTCCGAGCATCCTCTGGGAGAAGGACAAGGCCCCCATCGAGCCCTCGGGCCGCTTCCACGTGGAGGCCGAGGGGAACGTGTACAGCCTGCTGGTGTCCCGGGTCACCCCCCAGGACAGCGGCCTCTACGTCTGCAAGGCCAAGAACAGCGTTGGCGAGACCTACGCCGCGGCCACGCTCAAAGTGGAGGCGGGGGAGTCACGGCAGGAGGAGGAGGAGGAGGAGGAAGGATGCCCGGGCAGCCAGGCACCCATCTTCCTGGTCGGGCCCTCGTCCCTGCGGGTGTGCCGGGGGGAGGACGTGACCTTCTCCTGCCGGGTGTCCGGGCAGCCCTGCCCGCTGCTGGAGTGGGAGAAGGACGGGCACAAGCTCGGTGACCTCTTCGAGAGCAGCCACTTCGCGGTGGGGCAGGCGCCGGAGGACTGGCACTTCCTCAAGCTGTTCGGCGCCCGGCCCCCGGACGCAGGGGTCTATGTGTGCCGGGCACGCAGCGGCTCCCGGGAGGCCCTGGCCGCGGCCGTGCTCCTGGTGGAGCCGCGGGCGATGGATGGGACCCCCGGCAGCTCCCCCTCCAATGGCCCCCAGCTGCTGGCCGAGCGGCAGCCGCGGCGGCACCGGCACGCAGGGGCGGACACCTGGGCACCGGTGCCCAACAGGGTGCCGGGGGCCAAGGCGTTCGCCGTGAGCGCGGGGAAGCACGCCAAGTTTCGCTGCTATGTCACCGGCAAGCCCAAGCCGGAGATCGTCTGGCAGAAGGACGGCAAGCCCCTGGCGCCGAGCCGCCGGCACCTCATCTACGAGGACCGGGAGGGCTACTTCATCCTAAAGGTGCTGTACTGCAAGCCCCAGGACCAGGGGCTGTACGTCTGCACCGCCTCCAACACGGCCGGGCAGACCCTCAGCGCCGTGCAGCTCCAGGTGAAGGGTAGGTGCATGCCCGGGGATGGGCTTGTGGGGTCAGGGTTTTTTTTGCCTGGCAGGCATCTGCGCACACTGGGGCACCCGGGGTGCATGCAGCGCTTTGGGGTCCCTCCCAGATGGGGCTGTGGGATCAAGGCTGTGGGGCCATCCCCACCCCTCACCTCCCTTGTGCCCGGTGCTGCCCTGCTCCCCGCAGCCCCTGCTGCAAGATGCCCCCTCCTGCAGCCCCAACAACTCGCTGCTGAGGTGCTGGTGGTGGCATCCTTTTGTTTCCCCAGTCCATGCTGTGCTTCAGCACAGGGAGGCATTGCTTCCTGAGGCTCTGGGTGCTCCCCATACCAAATTCCTCCTTCCCAGCTGCTGCGACCCAAAATAGCTGGCGGAAGCAGGGGTCTGCCGTCTGCCACCCCCGCGGCCATGCTCCTGACATGGGAGGAATGCGGGGGCCCTGCACACGTGGGTGCTCACGCTCGGCGAGCAGGACCTGGGTGCAGCCTCCCGGGGGTGGGCAGGCTGGCGGTGGCGGTCCCCGGTGCCCAAGGAGGTGGGCAGGAGGGTGCTGTGCACCCTCAGCGCCCGTCTCTCCTGGCGGCAGAGCACCGGGTGAGGTTCCAGGTGCAGCTGGAGGACGTGGAGGTGGCGGAGCGGGAGGACGCGGTGCTGGAGTGCCACGTGCCGCTGGAGACCATCCCCACCGCCTGGTTCCTGGAGGACCGGGAGCTGCAGCCCAGCCACAAGTACGTGATGGAGGACCACGGCGTGGTGCGGCGCCTGACCATCCGCGACGCCCGCACCGACGACGACGGCATCTACCTCTGCCAGATGAAGGACAAGGGGCGCAGCATCGCAGAGGTCTCCGTCCGAGGTGACCTTTTTCAACCACCTCCTCCTCTGTCCCAGCCCTGCTCCTTGCTTTCCGGCCAGCCCAGCCCGCTCCCCAGCGTCCTCACACGTCTCTTCTCCTAGGGGTGATTGTGAAGAGGCTGCCGCGGAAGCTGGACGTGATGGAGGGGGAGAACGCGGCTTTCTGCGTGGAGACGCGGGAGGCCGTGGAGGGGATCTGCTGGAGCCACAACGGGCTGCAGCTGCACGAGTCGCCCCGCATCGTGCTGAAGAGCTTCGGCAGGACGCACCTCCTGGTGCTGGTGCACGTCACCCGCGAGGACGCGGGCGTCATCTCCTTCACCATTGGGGAGTCGCAGACGTCCTCCCAGCTCCGGGTCAAGTGTAAGGGCCAGGCTGCGTGGAGCTGCCCCACACCCTCCGTCCTCCCTGTTCACTGGGGGCTGACACGGGGGAGAGGTGGGCTGGCTGCAATGGCACTTTGGGGACAAGGTGTTGAGCAGGGCTCCCGTCTCGCTGGCAGGCTGCAGAGCTTCATCACAAGCACTGCGCTGCACTGAAGCACATCCCAGTGAAAAAGGCTGCCTGCCCCCCGTTATCCCCCCCCAACCACCCTGCTGGGAGCCTCGCTGCAGCCAACGCAGGCTGTGCGTTGCAGGTGTGAAGCGGGACCCCCCCAGCGCGCCGGTGGCGGCCCAGATGAGCACGGAGCAGAGCAACGCGGCCCTGCTGACGTGGTGCCCCGCGCCCGACGTGCACCACCGCCCGCCCAGCACCTACGTCCTGGAGCGTCGGGAGGCGGCGGGCGGCGAGTGGGTGCAGTGCCTCACCACCGACCTGGCCGGCCGGGTGCAGGTGCTGGGCGACAGCGTGCCCCGCGAGGCCGACTACTGCTTCCGCGTCTGCGCCGTCAACAAGCACGGCCGCAGCGGCCCCGTGGAGTTCCCCGGATCCGTGCATCTCGGTGAGGGTGCAAAGCCCCTTGGGGACCCCTTTGGGGATGCGGGGTGCCCTGCACAGCGCGGGAGCTGCGTGTGGGTGCTGGCTGCTGGCAGGCTGCCGGAACTGAGCTCCCGCTGTGCTGCAGCCCCCGCGGCTCGCCTGGAGAGGGGCTTGCAGGACGCATGGGTGTGGGACGGCGAGGACGCGCGCTTCTCCCTGGAGCTCTCGGCCTCGGTGCAGGGTGCCTGGTTCCTGAACGGTGCGAGGCTGGGGGATGAGGAGGGTGGCCGGTACGGCGTGCAGCACTGCAGGACGGAGCACTCGCTGCTGATCCGGGGAGCGCAGCTGGCCGAGAGCGGTGCCACGGTCACCTTCATGGCTGGCGGTGTGCGAGACTCGGCCACGCTGCATGTGCAAGGTAAGCGGGCGCTCGCCCTGGGGTCCTGCAAGTGAAAGAGCAGCAGGTGGGGAGCTGCCTCTAATGTTTTTATCCTCTGCGCTGGTTCCCAGCCCCGCCGGCCCGCATCGCCCCGGTGCCCGAAGCCCAGCGGCTCCGGGAGCTGCCGGCGGGGCTGCCGGTGCTGCTGGAGTGCGAGGTGTCCCCGGAGGGAGCCCCCGTCCGCTGGCTAAAGGACGGCGAGGCCGTGCCCCTGGACGGTGTTATCGCCATGCAGGCGGAGGGCTGCGTGCGGAGGCTGCTCATCCGCTCGGCCACCCCCGCGGATGCCGGTACCTACACCTGCGACACCGGGGACGACGCCGTGAGCTTCGTGGTGACCGTGACGGGTGAGCTGGGCGCCGCAGGCACGAGCTTGGATGTGACTTCATGTGCCCTTGCCCCTCTCCTTATCCCCGGCGCTGGGAGCTGCCACCACGTGGGTGCCGCACTGAGCCCCCTGTCCCCGGGCAGAGGCGCCGGTGAGGATCGTCAGCTCCAACGAGGGCGCCCCCCACGCCTACACGGCCGGGCAGCGCGTGGAGCTGTGGTGCCAGCTGTCCCGCGCCGAGGCCCCAGTGTGCTGGTACAAGGACGGGGAGGAGGTGGAGGAGGGCGAGAGCCTGGTGCTGGAGCGCGAGGGGCCGCGGTGCCGGCTGGTGCTGCCCTGCGCCCGGCCGCAGGACGCGGGAGAGTTCGTCTGCGACGTGGGCGGCGACTCCATCTTCTACAACATCACCGTGGCAGGTGGGTGTGTGGGGACGCGTCCCGGGGTGGGGCATGGCCAGAACCAAAGGGGAAAGGTGTTGGTGGCACATCAGAGATGCTCTTGGTGCGTGCTCAGCAGCATGCCTGTCAGGCAGGGGTCTCTGTGGCAGTTTTGGTGCGTAAAACTACCGGGGCTGGCTGGCAAACCGGGCAGCTTGCTCGGTCACCCTGCAGCCCTGCGGGCTGGCACCCAGCATCCCTGCACTGGGGTGTTTGCTGCTCGGTAAACAAAACCTCCCTCAAGGGTCTAAAAATAGTGGGTAGGAGCACCGGCACCTGGCGTGGGGTGGCTCGCAGCTGGAGGCTGAGCTGACGGACAGCGTTAATTGCTGACCTAAAAATTAGTGGTTGCTTGGATACTGGTGATCCAGCCGGGTTTGCTGCCTGCACGCGGGGCCGGCACCGCGCAGCGGCTCCCATGGTCACGGGGCGGTTGTTGGCACGGGTGGGTGGCGGCTCAGATGGCAAAAGATAATGAAACCTGAAAAGGAGTGAAAGGCTTCCTGTTGCTGGCCCCAAAACACACAATCCCACAAACACAGGAAGGCCACGGGGGCAGAGGGAAAGCCTGGTGACAGGGCAGTTTGAGCGCAGCGATAAAAGCTCTCCGCAACTGCAGGAGGTGGCCAAGGGGGGGAAGTTAATGGCAGGGGATGCAGGTGCACGGTGTGATGGGTGATAAGAGAGGCTGGGAGAAACAGCGAAACGGTGGCTGCCGGGAGGGGGAAGAAAGAAGGGATTTTAGCGTGATGGAGTCAAAATCACCCACGGAAAGGACAGGCAGTGCCTGGAGTGCTTTGGATGCAGGAGGCATCATCCGTCCTGTGGCAGTTTGGTGCATGGGAAGTTCAGCTCCTGTAACGCCAGGGAGGGGAAGCACCAGCTGCTGGAGCTCGGCCTTTCAGCCCGGCAGCTTGGCATACCACAGGCTCAAGGGTCTTAGGGAGCCCGGCTCGGTCAGCTCAGTGCTGGGTCACTGGGTAACGGGTACCGGTGTCAGCGGGGCGCGAGGGGGTGCCGCAGCCTGGGGCTGTGCCCGCTCTGGCAAGGAGGCAGGTTTAGCTGGGGGCAACGGCGCTGCCGCTGCGGCACGCTTGGATTCCCCCAGGCATCCCAGCTATCCCCCGGGCTGCTGCAGTGCACGAGCCCAGCTGCCCACAGCCCCGACATCCCCAGATGCCTCCGGGTTTTCTGGCGGCTGCCGGGCGCTGGGGGTCCCTGGGGCCATCGGTGGGGCTGGAGCATCGCCCCCTCCTCCTTCGTGTGGTGCTTCCTGCATGCAGAGCCCTCCGGGTGGTGGCTGCGGGTGGATTTGCACCGTGGCTGTGCTTCCTCAGCTTCAGAGGTTTTTGTTTGTGGGGCCCATTTCCACCTCCGCATCTCCGTGCCGGAGCTCTCGGCCCGTCTCACTCTGTCTGACCCTGCCGTGGGCTCGCTGCCCGCTTCCCAAGGGATTAACACCGCCCGCTGCTCTGAAGGGGGTTCTGGGGGCATGGGGAAATAGCGGACCCAAGCAGGAGGTCGGGGGTTTCAGGTTCAGTGTCCCCAGCGACGTGATTGCTTTTAGCAGGCCCCTCTGGGCAGGGAGCCGCGGGGCGTTTGATCGGGGCGCGGGGCGGATGCAGGCTCGGCGTGGTGCAGCTCAGTCCCTGCGAGCTGGCCGGCTGCCACTGCTGCCCTGCGGTGCGCTGCCGAGTGCCGGCACCGAGCCCTGACGGGGCCGAAAACCCCTCGGAGGGTGGCAGAGCAGACACCCAGCATGGGGCCGGGGCAAGGGCAGGTCGCTGCGTCGGGTGCCGGCAGGGTGCTTTAGTGCCAGCCGTACCCCGTGCCACCCGCGGCCGGGCTGAGCACCTGCGGCACAGCCCTGGCCAGCTGCAGCCCGCTGCAATGCGGGACGTGGTGGTGGGAGCACCCGTGGCCACACAGGGGCCGCATCCTGACCTCTTGAGGGCTTCTCAGCAGGGTGTCCCGGGGGGTGAGCAGGAAGGATGGGGACTGGCACCATGCGGGGATTTACAGCCAGGCTTGAAGTTGGGGCACCAGAGGGGCGAGAGCAGAGGGAGCCCCGGGGCAGGGCAGCCCAATCGCTTGTGCCATGCAGGACATGGATCAGATGTTGGCTTCCAGCTTTAAAACCAGTGAGCAGGGGAAGCCGTTGCCCCACGCAGGGCTTTGCATTGCCCCACTGTCAGCTTGGGTCGACCCACCCGCGCTGAGCCCCGTGTCCCCGGGCAGAGGCGCCGGTGAGGATCGTCAGCTCCAACGAGGGGGCCCCCCACGCCTACACGGCCGGGCAGCGCGTGGAGCTGTGGTGCCAGCTGTCCCGCGCCGAGGCCCTGGTGTGCTGGTACAAGGACGGGGAGGAGGTGGAGGCGGGCGAGAGCCTGGTGCTGGAGTGCGAGGGCCCGCGGTGCCGGCTGGTGCTGCCCTGCGTCCGGCTGCAGGACGCGGGAGAGTTCGTCTGCGACGTGGGCGGCGACTCTGTCTTCTACAACATCACCGTGGCAGGTGGGTGTGTGGCACAGCGGCAGCCCCCTGCCCCTTCTCCTGCCCTCGCCTCCCCCTTGCTGCCTGCGCTGGCTCCCTGCTGTCCCACCGCAGGGTGCAGCAGCTGCAGCTCCTCGGCAGGGCCGGCTGCTCCATCTCCTGCCAGGGCAGCCCAGGGGCCCCGCAGCCCACCCTGTGTGTGGGCCAGGCACGGGGGATACAGCCCAATCCCTGGTCCTCTTGGTCCTCCCAGCCCCGCCGGCCCGCATCACCCCGGTGCCCGAAGGCCGGCAGCTCCAGGAGGTGCTGGTGGGGCTGCCGGTGCTGCTGGAGTGCGAGGTGTCCCCGGAGGGAGCCCCCGTCCGCTGGCTGAAGGACGGCGAGGCCGTGGTGCCCTCCGAAACCCTGGCCGTCCAGTCGGAGAGATGCCTGCGGAGGCTGCACGTCCCCGCAGCTGCATTGTCGGACTCAGGGACGTACACCTGCGATGCCGGGGACGATGCCGCCAGCTTCAGGCTGACTGTGATCGGTGAGCTGCCGGGGGTGACATCCTCGCCTGGGGCTCACGCACCGCCTTGTCACCGCGCTGAGCCCCCTGTCCCCGGGCAGAGGCGCCGGTGAGGATCGTCAGCTCCAACGAGGGCGCCCCCCACGCCTACACGGCCGGGCAGCGCGTGGAGCTGTGGTGCCAGCTGTCCCGCGCCGAGGCCCCGGTGTGCTGGTACAAGGACGGGGAGGAGGTGGAGGAGGGCGAGAGCCTGGTGCTGGAGCGCGAGGGGCCGCGGTGCCGGCTGGTGCTGCCCTGCGCCCGGCCGCAGGACGCGGGAGAGTTCGTCTGCGATGCTGGAGACACTTCTGTGTCCTACCACGTCGTGGTGGCAGGTTGGTGGCACAGCTGGGATGCCATAGGGGAAGGGAATCTGGGCTGCGACGTGTGCTCCTGCCCTGCAGCAGCTCTGCCGCCGTGTGCTGGGGGGGAGAGGCTGTGACCCAGCGCCTGCACAGCCCCGGGGACGGGGACACAGGTGAGGGTAAGCAGCGGGAGGAGCGGCGTGGCTCGCAGCTCTCACCCTTCCTCTGTGCCCCGCCAGAGCCGCGAGTCAGGATCCTGCACCCCGCGCAGCGCTCGCTGGAGCTGCCGGTGCTGGCGCCGGGGCGCGTGGAGCTGCGGTGCGAGCTGTCCGTGCCCCACGCCCCCGTGCGCTGGTTCAAGGACGGGCTGGAGGTGGACGAGTCCGACAACCTGCGGCTGCTGGTGGAGGGCGCCCGGCGCTGCCTCCTCATCCCCAGGACCAGCGCGGAGGACACGGGCGAGTACATCTGCGAGAGCAAGGACGAGGCCGTCTCCTTCGACGTCAAGGTGTCAGGTTAGTGGGGAGCCTTTCCCAGCCCGGGTGAGGGTGACTGGCTCCTGCTTGGAGCTGTGGGTGCCGCTGTCCTTGCAGAGCCCCCGGTGATGATCCTGCAGCCACGGAGACCTCCCCCGGTTGTGAAGGTGTCCCCGGGGGACACGGTGACGCTGGCCTGCGAGCTGTCCCGCGCGGACGCGCCCGTGCGCTGGGCCAAGGAGGGCGTCAGGCTGGAGGCTGGGGGCAGCCTGGTGCTGGAGGAGGAGGGCGCCCACCGGCGCCTGCTCATCCCTGCTGCTCGAGCCGAGCACTCTGGAAAATATGCCTGCGATGCTGGCGATGACATGGTGACCTTCACCGTCCAAGTGTCCGGTGAGCGAGGGGCTGGGGCGCTGGGTGCTGGGCGCGTGGACACGGGGCACTGTGCACCCATGGATTTGGGGGGCTGTGGTCAAAGCTGGAGGGGGGGGTCCTCCCCTCAGCACCCGTGCTGTGGGCAGCCCCCCGGCATGGCTCCCCACGGGCCAGACCTCGCACGAGGGGCTCCCGGCCGTGGTTAATGGTAGCTGTGGTGCTGAGCGGTGCCGCAGACCCCCCCGTCAGGATTCTGGAGAGGGACGCGCTGCTGACCCGCCGGCGCTGCCGGGCCATGGAGGACCTGGTGCTGGAGGTGCTCCTCTCACACGCCCACGGGGAGGTGAAGTGGTACAAGGACGGGGAGAAGCTGCAGGACACGGGGCACGTGCGGCTGGAGGAGGACGGGGCGCGCCGCTCGCTCGTCGTCCTGGGTGCCACGGGCGGGGATGCGGGGGAGTACCTCTGCGACACCCGTGACGACAGCATCATCTTCTGCATCACCGTGGAAGGTAAGGGGGAGCTCCCTCGTGGGACGGCACCACCCAAGGGTGCAGTGGATCCTCCCAAGGGTGCACTTGGTGCTGACAGAGGCTGACTGCTCAGGACAGGATGCAGGGAGCCTTCCTCTCCCCCCACCCCACAACGCCACCCTGCAGCCGGAGCCACCGGCTGTGGCTCCCGGTGCCACACCGTGTCTCTCTCTCCAGCTCCAGAACCGCCGGTGACCATCGTGGGGAACACGGGCACCACGCAGCACCGCTGCCTGGTGGCCGGGGAGGACCTGGTGCTGGCCTGCGAGCTGTCCCGGCCCGATGCTGCCGTGCGCTGGCTGCGGGACGGCCGCGAGGTGCAGCCGGGGGAGCGGGTGCAGGCGGTGTCCCGCGGGGCGCTGCGGGAGCTCACCGTGCGGGCGGCACAGCCCGGGGACTCGGGGTGCTACGTCTGCGACGCTGCCAGCGACCGCATGGTGACGAGCGTGGAGGTGGCAGGTGAGAGGGTGGATGTCCCTCGCTCCCCTGGTGCCGCGTCCTCCTCTCCTGCATGTCCTGAGGCTAACCCAGCGTCGGCGAGGGGAGGGGACAGCTCTGTGACCTGCTGGTGGCAGGGGACAGGGTAGCAGCACCAGGGGAGGGGGGGAGTCCTGTCCCCAAGTCCTGCTGCAGTTGTCAGCCAAGAAGGGGCATGTCAGGGCCGTCAGACGCATACCTCCTGCCTCCCCAGGCAGGGGCTGGTTAAATTTATCCTTGGCCGGCTCCCAGGCGCCTCTCCTCCTGCTCTGGCTGCCAAGGGCTGAGCTCAGCCCCAGACTTTATCAGCTGGGGATAGCGGGCCGCGCGGGGTGGGAGAGGGGTGGTGCAGGCAGGTATCCCCGATCCCAGCAAGGCGCTTGGGCTGGGGAGGGGGGTGGAAATTAATGGCCCCAACCCAGCTGCTGGGCTGCTTGTGCGGGGGGGGGGTGCGGGAGCGGGCTCTGTCAGCATTCCTGCCTGGGGCCCCGTCCTCGGGGGGAGCTTAGCTGCCAGATGTGACCAGCCTGCCTCACAGAGACCCCCAGTCAGCCCCGCTGTGACCCACTGCAACCCCCAGTGACTCGGGCATCCCTCAGCTGGTTGCACTGTCACCCCACTGCCCCTGCTCTGCGGCGATGTGCTGTGGCACCGCAGCAGTCCCCCCCATCAGCAGCATCACCCTGTCCCTGCGGTGCTCACCCCTGACCCGTGCCGTGTCCCCCCGCGCACCGCAGCGCAGCCCGTGCGCATCGTGAACAAGGAGGAGGCGCAGAGCCCGCTGGAGGTGCTGGAGGGGGACAGCGTCACGCTGGTGGCCCGGCTGTCCCCGGAGGCGGCGGCGGCGCAGTGGCAGAAGGACGGGCAGACGCTGCGCTCGGGCGGGCGGCTGCTGGTGTGCAGCGAGGGCCCCGCGCGCAGCCTCACCATCAAGCAAGCGGAGCTGGGCGACGCCGGCGTCTTCCTCTGCGATGCCGGCGACGACGAGGTGAACTTCACGCTGCTCGTCAAGGGTAAGCCCGCCGAGACGTCCCCGGGGGGGGCAGGGCTGGTGTCCCTCGTCCCAACACCGGGCTGAGCCCCCGCTCCCCATCACAGAGGCGCCCGTGCTGTTCGTGAACAAGCAGGAGGAGCGGGAGAAGCTGCTGGTGCTGGAGGGTGGCAGCGCCGTGCTCTCTGCCGTCGTGTCCAAGGAGCGAGCCGACGTCACCTGGCTGGGTCCCCAGGGGCACGTGGTGGCCGGCGAGCGCTGCCAGCTGCGGCAGGACGGCCGCGTGCACAGCCTGGTCCTCTGCAACGTGGCCAAGGAGGACGCCGGTGTCTACACCTGCCTGTCCCCCCACGACCAGATGCAGTTCGATGTCAGCATCCGGGGTGAGCGTCGCTGGGGGGGACACGCCGCGGCGCACTGGGAGGGGACCCTCCTGCTGATGCACGGGGCTGGGCTGTGCAGAGCTGCAGGTGAAGTTCCTGCGCGGCCTCTCGGACGTGCGCGCGCGGCAGGGCGAGACGGTGGTGCTGTGGTGTGAGCTGTGCAAGGCCAGGGGCGACGTGGTGTGGCTGAAGGACGGGCGGCCGCTGGCGCCCGGCGCCCGCCGGGAGGTCCGGGTGCAGGGGCGAGAGCGCTCGCTGGTGCTGAGCCGCGTGGGGCCCGAGGACGCCGGCGAGTACTGCTGCGAGTCCAACGACGACCGGACGCTGGCCACGCTGACGGTGCAGGGTGAGCACAAGCCCCCTGCGCTGGGGGCCCCCAAAACTCCAGCCCCCGCCCCGTGCCGGGGGGCACTCGCCCTGACGCCCCCGCTGCAGTGCCCAGGGTGGTGGAGATCATCGCGGAGCTGCACAGCCTGACGGTGCTGGAGGGGGACGACGCCACCTTCAAGTGCATGGTGTCCCCCGAGGACGTGGCCGTGGCGTGGCAGCTGAACGGGCAGCCCGTGGTCCCCGGCGAGCGGCTGCTGGTGGCCAGGAGCGGGCTGTGCCACAGCCTCACCGTCCGGCGGTGCCAGCCGGCCGACGCGGCCACCGTGACGGCCAACGCCGAGGGGCTGCTGAGCACGGCCCGGCTGAGTGTGCAAGGTGAGTGTGAAGGGGACGGGGGGGCGGACCCGCACGGGCAGCCCCGGGGCCGCACGCCGACCCCGTGCCCACGCCTTGGCCCTGCAGAGGCGCAGGTGCTGTTCGTGCAGAAGCTGCGGGACGTGGTGGTGGAGGAGGAGCAGGATGCGTGCCTGGAGGTGGAGGTGAGCCACGAGGCGGCCGAGGTGCAGTGGCTGAAGCAGGGCGTCCTCCTCCAGCCCAGCGGCAAGCACCAGCTGCAGGAGTCGGGGCGCCGGCGCACCCTCACCATCCGCAGCGTCGGCCCCTCCGACCGCGGCACCTACCGCTGCGAGAGCCTGCACGACCGCACGCAGGCCAAGCTCAGCGTGGAGCGTGAGTACCGCCTGGCCCCGCGGGGACGGGGACGGGGACGTGGGCACCGCCTGCTGCAGGGAAGGGCTGTGCTCGGACAGGGAGGTGGGCAGCGGGGCTGGGGATGGGCAGTGGGAAGGCAGCAGTGGGAGCCTGGTAAACTGGGCTGAATTCGGGGCTTGCTCCAGCAAGGACTGGGCAGGTGGAGGCTCTGGGGCATGGGTGAGCACCGCTCATCAACGTGGTCCCTCGCAGCCCGGAAGGTGTCGATCCGGAGGCCGCTGGCAGACGTGGAGACCTTCGAGAAGGAGACGGCCACCTTCCTCCTGGAGCTGTCCCACTCCGGCGTGCCCGGGGTGTGGGCACGGGGCGGCGTGCGGGTGAAGCCCAGCAGCATGTGCCGGATCAGCGCCGCGGGCTGCACGCACAGCCTGACGCTGGAGGGGCTCACGCTGCAGGACTCGGGCACCGTCACCTTCACCACCGACACCCTGCGCTGCAGCGCCCGCCTGCTCGTGCGGGGTACGGCACTGGGGGGACATGGGGACCCAGCACTGCTTGTCCTCCACCCGGGGAGGTGGCAGGGCTGAGCAGGGCCACTCTGGGCACGTGCTGGCACATGGGGAGCTTGCCCATAGCAGTGCATGAAATCCCTGCGATGAGATTCCCCCAGGCACCGCTCCCTGTCCCTGCACCCCCGAGCCGAAGCCTTTCTCCCCTGAAGCTCTCCGCCCCGTGTCCTCTCCCCTCAGAGCCTCCCATCACCATGCTGAAGCTCCCGCGGGATCTGGGGGTCCCGGAGTCGGGGGTCGCCACCTTCGAGTGCGAGCTGTCTCGCCCCACCGCCGAGGTGAAGTGGCTCAAGGTGAGGCCTCACAGCCACCCCACCCGTGCTGACAGCAGCACCCTCATCCCCCGGCCAGGGCTGCGGGCAGGGGACACGCAGCCCCCCCGGCGCCCCCTGACCCCGCTGCCCGCACAGGACGGGAGGGAGCTGCGGCCAGGGCCCCACTGCCGCATCTACTCCGTGGGTCGGCGCCGCCTCCTGCAGCTGGGCCACTGCGAGCTGGCCGACGCCGGGGTTTACACCTGCGATGCAGGCGACTGCCAGGCCTCCGCCACGCTACACGTCCACGGTACGGCCCCTGGACACCCTCCCCCTGCGAAGGTGCTGGCGCCTGCCCGGTCCCAGCACCCTGCCCCTGTCCCGCAGAGCACCAGGTCCGCGTGGTGCAGGAGCTGCAGGACGCCCGCGTGCGAGAAGGTGACAACGCCGTCTTCACGTGCGAGGTGTCCCACGGGGACGTGGCGGGCGAGTGGCTCCGCGACGGGGAGAAGATCAAGGTGTCCAGCACGGTGAAGATACGGCAAGAAGGTGCCGCATGCACCGCGCACCGGGCAGCCTGCGCACCCATTTTGGGGCTGGGAAAGGGAGAGCTCCATTTGGCGTGGATCGTAGGGCCGGGCAGGGTCCCAGCACCCCGCTTACTGGGGTGCCAATCTCCACTTCCCGCAGGGACCCGGCACTTCTTGCTGCTCTGCGCCGTGCGCCCCGAGGACGCGGGACGCATCCGTTTTGCGGCCAGGACAGCCGCCTCCGAGGCCAGCCTGCAGGTGGAAGGTAGCTCGTGCGCGGGGTGGCCGGGCTCTAGCGCCGCGACAGTGACACGGTCGGCCCCTGGGGTCCCGATGCTGATGTCCCTGCCCCACACGCCAGCGCTGCCCATCAGGATCGTGAAGCCGCTGCGGGACAAGACGGTGCTGGCGCGGCACAAGGCGACGCTGGAGTGCACGGTGTCGCACGCCCGGGGCCGCGTGCGCTGGCTGCGCGGGGACACCGAGATCTTCGCCGGGGACAAGTACGAGATCTGCAACCTGGACTGCTACCGCACGCTCATCATCCACCGCGTGGGCCCCGAGGATGAGGACTCGTACACCTGCGACGCCTTCGATGACCGCTCCACCGCGCGGCTCCTCGTGGAGGGTGAGCGGGGAGGGGACCCCACGGGGACGGGGTCACGCTGGGAGCCCCCAGCAGTGACCCCACAGCCTCCCTCGCCCCTGCGCCCATCCCTGGCACCCTGCCCTCACCCACCATCGCTTGGAGGGGCTGATGCCCGGGGTGGTGCCCTGTTGGGACACCCCGAGTGTGCCCACTACCCCCAAGGACGCTGACACGCTCCGTCCCCGCAGGGAGCTAGGCGCCGGGATGCAGCACGGGGGCTGCGTGCAGACGGAAGGACAGACGGCGGTGCTGGGAGACGGGGTCACATTTCCCCCGGGACGCACAGACAGAGGGAGACCATCTCCGTCCTGCCCCTGCCTCATGGCTCTGCATTAAACAGCCTTTTTTTTTTCCCGACGTGGCTTCTTCCTCCCCAGCGCTGGGTCCCAGCCCAGCACGGCAGGGCAGCGGGTCCCCGCGGGGCACAGACCTCGGGGTCCCGCTCCCCCCTGCCCCCCCGGCGCAGCCCCCACCTTGGCACGCCGGCTCCGAAAGGCTCTTTACTGTGCGGCCGTGGCCTCAGCAGCGTTTGGCACATTTACAAAAGAGGCTGGGAAGGGGGACGGCGGCGCGGCGCTGCGGACACGGCGTGGCAGAAACATGCAGTTCCTGGGGCAGCAGCCGGGGATGAGACGGCACCCCGGGGGGGGGGGCACCCCGCTCTGGTCCCAGCGCCGTCCCGCCTGCCCGGCTGCGGGGAAGTCCTGGCTCACTCCGTAATAAATTAATACAAATCACAGCAAGAGAAGTTATGTACAAGGCGGGAGCCTCTGTCTGCAGCAGCGCTCTGGGCGGGGGCTCCTGCCCTGCCCCGCAGAGGTGCTGCCCCCAGGCCCCCCCAGCCGCTATAAAACCCAGTCGCCAGCAACACCGCGGTGGCCTCTGGTGCTGCAGGGGTCCCCGAGGCAGCCCGGCCTCACCCAAAAGCTGGATCCCTCGTCCTGTCTCCC
This sequence comes from Anser cygnoides, assembly GCF_040182565.1. Lineage (NCBI taxonomy): Eukaryota > Metazoa > Chordata > Aves > Anseriformes > Anatidae > Anser > Anser cygnoides. The sequence continues at coordinate 25,319,871 of NC_089878.1, forward strand.
GTCAAAACCTTTGAGGGAGATGTACGCGGTGCCCTGCCAGTGCAGCTCCTGCTGGATGGGTGCCGCCTGCTCCCCGGTGCCTCCACCCCACGGCGGCATCCCCACGGGGAGCGCTGGGCCTGGGCAGCCTCTGCCCCAGCACTGCCCCGGTCCAGCCCAGGAAAAGCGAGGTGGGGCAGGCAGAGCTGCTCTGGGGGCAAGGAGGGTGGCTAGGGCAGGGGGTCCCTCGAGGAGGCAGGATTTTGGGGAGCGCTGCCCGGGGGCTGCTCTTGGGGCTGGGGTGGGATGGGGCACACATGCTCGGGGAGTCACTCGGGGCAAGGGCTCGGAGAGGTGCTCTCTGAGACAGAGACGCGGGGCACAGGCACTTGGGGAGTTGCTGTGGGGGCACGACGGGGAGGGAACAGGCACGGGGAGCTGCTCTGGGGGACGGGGGGCTGGAGTACGGGGAGGGAGGTGTGGGGATGCAGGACGAGCCTGGGCCATGGAGAAAGGCGCAGCAGAGCCGCTCACACCGCGCTCCACGAGTCCGCGGGTGCTCGTGTCCCCAGTCCTTGGGCTCAGTCCCTGCCCAAGGGTGTCCCCAGCACCGCCGGACCCGCGGGCATCCTGGGCTTGCCGAGCCAAGTCCCACGCTGCCCCGAGAAGGGTCTCCATCCGCAGCCTCCACAACGCCGGGGCCGCACACGGCCACCCGAGGCCAAAGGAGCAGCCCCGCGTGTCCCAGGGGGTCTGCGGGAGCAGGCTGGGGTGCTGGTGTCGCTCGAGGTCACCGGGTTGGCTTATACCCGCACAGCGGGGCCGGAGCCCGTGGTGAGGGGCACGGTGGAGCTGCAGTCATAGTCCAGGTCCACCACGGCGTGGGAGCTGGCCATCAGGCTGTTGAGGGACGGGCCCGTCTGCCGCTCCCGGAAACTCTGGATGTAGCTCTGCTTGAGAAAGGGGGGGTCAAAGTCAGGGGGCTCTGCTCCCAGCCCGCTCCATCCCGTGCCACCCCAGCCCACCCTGAGCTCTGCCAGCCCCCAAACCCAGCGCCCCCAGCCAAGCACATGCTCCGGGCCCTCGGGGACGACCGGCGGCTCGGACGCCGCCTGGCACCCGGGCACCTCTCCCCCTGCGCCCCAGCCCGCCCACGCGGAGAAGGAAGGGGCGGCCGAGGCCCGGGGAGATCTCTACCCTGGGCGCAGGACTCACTGGGGAGAGCACGTCCCCATCGAAGCGGCGCACGGGGTTGGGTTTGCGGCGGTAGGCGGGCTCGGGCGGGTGGGCCTTGTGCTGGTGGGGCGGCGGGTGGTGGGGCCGCCGCTTCTTCTTCTTCTCCTTTCGGTCCTCCCGCTGCTTGATGCGCATCAGCTGCACGCGGCGCTGCTGCCGGCTGATGATCACTGCGGGGCGAGGGGGGCGGTCAGCGCTGGGGAGCGCCGCGGCCGCGCCCCAAAACGCCACGTCCACCCCCTCCCCGTCCCCGTTTTTCACCCCCCCCCCCCCCCCCAGCCCCTGCACACCTTCAGTGTGAGAGTAACCCTCGGCCGTGACCTTCCACTGGACCAGGACGCCCAGCGTGGTGAGCAGCGGCCAGACACCCAGGATGACCCAGCTGTACCAGCACACGGGGCGGGCGGGGGCCACCTTGATGCGCTCGTAGATGTACTGCACCAGCAGGAAGAGCTCGATGAAGTAGTCGACGGTGACGGTCATGATGGCGCTGCCGAAGACGGCGGTGGAGAGGGTGGTGAAGAAGCGCTGCCACTGCAGGGTGAGCACGGCGAAGAGCATCCCCACGCCCAGGAGCAGCGCGATGGGGATCCACACCGTGGGCGGGTGGTAGAACTGCTCCATCACCACCAGCGTGGCCACCGCCAGCAGCAGCCCCAGCAGCAGCCCCACCATGAAGAGGCCGACGCTGCGCACCAGCATGGTGACCAGCCCGCACAGCACCCCGATGCCCAGCCCGATGCCCACCGAGGCCTCCACGCTCAGCTGCGTGTCCAGCACCCGCTCCTTGTAGCACAGCATGAAGATGATGATGGAGCCGAACATCAGCCCCGTCAGGAACATGACGGCCTTGAAGCAGCGGTAGCCTGCGGAGAGACCGCTGCCGTCAGTGGGGGCACAGCCAGCCCCGTGCCCCGCCGCCTCCACGGGGGCCACGAGGGCAAATATCGCCTTTCTGCCCCTCGCCCAGCTCTCCGCTCGCCCCACCGGCTCACCGAAGAAGCAGTAGATGATGCCGAAGAGGCAGCACATGGCGCACACCACCGAGGGCACCACCTGGTAGCGACGCTCGATCTCCTGCTGGCAGCTGTGCGCCCACTCCTGGCCCGCCTCGTGCGGCGGCAGCAGCTTGAAGCGCAGCGTCTGCACCGTTGCAGTCATGGCTCTGGGAACTCCTGGGGATGGCGTCAAAACCTCCGCTCCTGCCCCATCGCTTGCGGGCAAAGCTGCGCCCTGGCGCCGGCTCCAGCTGGAGAGAGAGGGTGGGAGAAAGGGGACGTGGGCACCATGGCAAGCGCTCGCCGGCGATGGGCACCCGGCCGCGGAAACCTGCCCCAGCCCATTGCTGCTGGGCTGGGGAGAAAGGGAGCTGGGGAACGGCAGCGGCGACGTGCTGCTGTGCTGGCACCGAGCAGGAGCTGGCCATCGCCCAGGAAGGTGGCTGCAAGGATGCTCCGTCCCCGGGGGGCCGTGCCCGCCCCCGGGGAGCTTCGCGGCTAGGATGCTGCGCCTCGCAATTTGCCTGCAGCTTCAATTTCCTGCCCCTGGCTCCCGCGTGTCCTTCCCCTGCTAGATTAGAGAGACTTTCACTACCTGGTATTTTCTGCCTGTGAAGTAATTATGCTCAGTAATTAAGTCACCCCTCAATCTTCTATTTTTATAGGCCAAACAGATTGAGCTCTTAACGCTTGTACTCTAAGGCATTTTCACCAATCCTCTAATCATATTTCTGGCTATTTTTCATCCCCGCTCCAGCTCCTAGCGTCCTCAGAGAACAGCAGGTCCCCGCACCAGACCCGGCCCTCCCACGCCGACCTGCGGGGGCCGGTGGGGAGCTGCTGCCCCTTCCCCAAGACCCCACGCACCGCTCCCGCGTAGCCCCAGGGCTTCCCCCAGCATGGGCACGACACGGCCACGCTGCCAGGACGCGGAGCAGGGGGACCCTGGGGCCCCTGCGGTGCCTCCACAGACGGAGGGGCCATAATCCCTCGCAAAGACTGATCCAGCTCCAGCCTAAGCCCAATTAAGCCTGCTGTCTGCCCGCTCCCACCTGGAGGCCGCTCCAGCATCTCTTTGTTCCCGTGGCGCGTTTCCAGGCTCGGTTTGTTTGGGATCGGTTTAATGTCACCACTTGTCCCCGCGCCAGCTCCGTCCTTCCGAGTGTCACTTTACAGCAGCCAGCTCGGGACCGGCCACAAAAGCAAACGCCCCACCAAGTTACTGGGGAGGGCCCGGAAAGAGGGCACAGGCTGCAATTATGCCACGTTTTCCCCCCCTGCCCTGGACACGGGCAGCTCATGACAAGGCGAGGACGTCCTCCCACGCAGGGCCTGCAGTGACTTCAGCGCCTCTCTGTCTTTGCGGGGCCAGCACGGGCTCGGGCCCTCCACCAGCAGCCCCAGCTGCCGGTGCTGCCGCCAGCCTCGCGCCCTGCACTGTGCCAGGCTTTAACCCCCCCGATGCTTCACTTTGCACCTCTCCGCGCGCGTTGCCTCCTCCCCAGGGCAGCAGCCGGGTGCATTTTCCTTGCTGCCCTCTCGCCCCATCCTCGCACCGCTGCACCCCACCTGCCGCCAGCCCCTTTATTTGGGGATAAACCACGGGCAGCCCGGGCCGGGCAGGGCAAACCCGCCCGGAGCAGGCCGCGAGGGAGGGCTGAGCACGGCGCCTAATCCCGGGGGGATCAGGGGGGCCGCCTAAGCCCCTCAGTCCGTCCCCGGCGAGGATGCTAAGCAGGATCGGACTTTAACCGCTGAGCCCGGGCGCGACGACCGACGGCAGCGTGCGGGGTGCGAGCAAGCTTCCCCCGCCGGCGGGGCTGAGCAGAAGGAGGGCAGGCGGCCCTGTGCCCCCCGCCCCGCGCGTGGCCGGAGCACGCTGCCCGTGGCGGGGACGGGTGTCCCGGGGGTCCGGGCGCAGGCAGCGTTGCAGGCAGCGTTGCAGCAGCTGCGGGCGCCCATTGGCGCGGGCAGTGTTGCTAGGGGAGCCCAGCGCCTGCTCATTGGCGCCGGCAACGCTCGCCCACCTGCTGCCGCCCTCCCCGCCGCTGCCCCCGGTCCCGGTGCTGCTGCCCCCGCTGCCCCTGGCCCTACGACGCGGTGACCCCGCTGCGCAGCCCCTCGCGCCTCGCTAAGGGCTCGGCGCCCCACGCCTGGCACCGCGCTGCGCCCCTTGCCGTGCCACTCAGGCCACTGCCCCCCGCCCCACTGGGCGCCCACACCGCCACGTCCCGCCCCAAATACCCACGCGCGGGACCCCCACGGGTGGGCACCCCAAAAGCGCCCCCAGCCCATCCCAGCCCGGCACCACCGGCCGGGGGGCTGCCCTCCAGCCCCGGTGCCCCGGGTCCCCACGCGGGGTCACGCGTGGCAGTGCCCACGGGGGGGGGCCCGGCGTGACGGCGGCGCCTCGCACAAAGCCGCTAACGAGCCAAGCCTATTAGCGGCCCGCCACGGGGGGGGGGGGGTTGAGCTCCGCGTCCCCGGCGCTGCCCGCTCCGCGCCCCCGCGGGCCCGTCCCCACGCGGGCCGCCCGCCGCCCCCTCCCCGCTGCCGGCCCCCGGTCCCCGGTCCCCGTCGGGGCCCCCCGGCCCCCCGGCGGGCTGGGCGCGGCGTTGCTCCGCGACGGCCGCAAGGGCTGCCGGGCGGCACGGCCGCTCCGCCCCGCTCTTTGTTCGGCCCGGGGGCCGCCGGCAGCCCCCCGGCCGGGCAGCGCCGCCCCGCTCGGCGGCACCCCGCCGGGGGCAGCCCGGGGACGCCCGGCACGGAGCCCACCCCCCCCCCCCCCCCGGCCCCGCGCCGCCCTCCCGCGGCCCCGCCGCCGCCCGGGGGCCGGCCCCGTGCCGGGGGCTGCCGCCGGGCCCCGCTCCCCGCCGCCGGCCCCGCCCCGCCCCGCACCTGCGCTCCCGGCCCCGCAGCGGCGGCGGCCCCGCGGCGCGCGGCGCTCCCGGCCCCGGGCCCCGGCCCCGCGCATGGTGGCGGCGGTGCTGAGCGGACAGCTCCGCCTGACGTCACGCGGGGCGGGGCTTCGGGGGGGGGGGGGGGGGGCGGGGCTTCGGGGGGGCGGGGCTTCGGAGGAGTGGGCGGGGCTTCAGGGGAGTGGGCGGGGCTTCGGGGGATATGGGCGGGGCTTCGGGGAGGGGGTGGGGCTTCGGGGGTGTGCGGGGCTTCGGGGAGGTGGGCGGGGCTTCTGGGAGGTGGGCGGGGCTTCGGGCTGGTGGGCGGGGCTTCGGGCTGGTGGGCGGTGCTTCGGGGAGGGGAGGGGCTTCGGGGTGGGGAGGGGCTTCGCCCGTGGGGTGTGAGTGGGGACGTGCAGTGGGGTGTGCGGTGGGGATGTGTAATGGGGTGGGCGATGGGGACGTGTAATGGGGTGGGCGATGGGGACGTGTAATGGGGTGGGCGATGGGGATGTGTAATGGGGTGGGCGATGGGGACGTGTAATGGGGTGGGCGATGGGGACGTGCAATGGGGTGTGCGATGGGGACGTGCAGTGGGGTGTGCGGTGGGGACGTGCAATGGGGTGTGCGATGGGGACGTGCAGTGGGGTGTGCAGTGGGGATGTGTAATGGGGTGGGCGATGGGGACGTGCAGTGGGGTGTGCAGTGGGGATGTGTAATGGGGTGGGCAATGGGGACATGCAGTGGGGTGTGCGGTGGGGACGTGCAATGGGGTGTGCGATGGGGACGTGCAATGGGGTGTGCGATGGGGACGTGCAGTGGGGTGTGCGGTGGGGACGTGCAATGGGGTGTGCGATGGGGACGTGCAGTGGGGTGTGTGGTGGGGACGTGCAGTGGGGTGGGCGATGGGGCATGCCGCGGGACACGTGCTGGGGAGTGCGAACCACGCTGTGTGCGCGACGTGCTCTGCGCGATGTGTGCAGGGTGCGCTTGGTGGCTTGGGGTTTTTTAAACTAAACGCGAGGGGATTTAGGTTGGAGGCGATGAGGACATTCTTCACTCAGAGAGGGTGGCGAGGCGCTGAACAGGCTGCCCGGAGAAGCTGTGGGTGCCCCATGCCCGGAGGTGTTCAAGGCCAGGTTACGTGAGTCCCTGGGCAACCTGATCCAGTGGTGGTGTCCCTGCCTATAGCAGGGGGTTGGAACTGGGTGGGCCTTAAGGTCCCTTCCAACCCAACCCAACCCATTCTCTGATTCTATGACTGGTGGGAGGTGGCTGCAAGGGCGGTGGGCCCTAGGCACCGTGCAAAGGGGACAGAGCGGTGCTGAGCACAGGGGGCACAGTGCAGGGGTCAGGTGTGAAAACTGCAGGGGTACAGTACCTCAGGCGTGCAGGGGAAGACACACTGTCGGTGTGCAAGGTAGGTGCGGGGCACACACGGCCCTGCAGCACGAGGCGGCCTGGCCCAGGGCCATGGGGAATTTGGCACACGGGGGGTTTAACAAAGCGGGTTAGTTAGCTGCACATCCGGAGGCTGCTCCCCCCTGCAAGAGCCCGGAGGAGGCAGGCACGGCGGGTAAATGGGAGGGCACGGGGCTCTGCAGGGACGGAACCCCCCTGGGCTTGCATCTCCCGGCTGTGGCTCTGAGACCCCCGGGCACGGCCCCTCCTGGCAGGGAGCAGGCTCTTGGCAGCGACAGCCGTTCCCTGGCAGCCCCCTGCAGCCCCGCGCCAGCCCGAGACAAAGCGCGGAGCTGCAGCTGGCGGGGGCTGCGGAGGGGCTGCCAGAGGAACGGCAAAGCTGCCTGGGGGCTGCTTCCCCCCCGGGAGCTCCTCGGGGCCACGCCTGGGGCCCTCGCCTCGGCCACTGCCCGGTGCGCGGGGAGAGACGGAGCCTGGAGCGGCAGGGAGGGCACGGCCGGAAGGGCTGCGAGGGCAGGGGAGGCTGCCCCAGGACTTGCCAGCAGGCACGAGCCTTGCTTTGCCCGCGGCTTTGTCTCCATTCAGCTTTCCTAACTCAGTCCTGTTTGTAGAAGGCTTCGTGCTCCGGGTCCCTACCTGTGTCTGCCTGCAAGCCCCGATCAGCAGCAGCACTTTCAGAATGAACCCCCCCCGCCCCGTTTTCCCATCACAAGTGTAAAATTATCTGGGTTCGTGTAAGGCAACTGATATTAACTATTTTAATCTGGGAGGGAAATCAAATATATCTATTTCTATTGCGTTCCCTTGTGTATAGAAAACAAAGGCGACTCTGGCTGTTTACGACCACGCTTGCTTTCTGGCCTTTTTCCATGGAAAATCTCTGCTCGTTTCTGCATCTCTTCCCTCTTGGCATCTCCCGGTGCCATCGTGCTGCCGCTGTTTGTATTTTTGATGTGCTCTTTGTTCAGCTGCTCTCCGTGTGACTGCCTCTGCCTCGCGCTAGCTATTCACGAGAGCAAGGCCCGTGAAAAGGAGCTGAACTTGGGCGATGGGGTTGTTCAGCCTGGAGAAGAGGAGGCTCAGGGGCGGCCTTATCGCTCTCTATAGGTAATTTAAAGGAGGCTGTGGCGAGGTGGGGGTTGGTCTGTTCTCCCGTGTGCCTGGTGAGGTGGGACATGAGGTGGTGAGGTGGGACATGAGGTGGTGAGGTGGGACGTTAGGTGGTGAGGCGGGACGTTAGGTGGTGAGGTGGGATGTTAGGTGGTGAGGTGGGACGTGAGGTGGTGAGGTGGGACGTTAGGTGGTGAGGTGGGACATTAGGTGGTGAGGTGGGGCATGAGGTGGTGAGGTGGGACGTTAGGTGGTGAGGTGGGACATGAGGTGGTGAGGTGGGACATTAGGTGGTGAGGTGGGACGTGAGGTGGTGAGGTGGGACATGAGGTGGTGAGGTGGGACGTTAGGTGGTGAGGCGGGACGTTAGGTGGTGAGGTGGGATGTTAGGTGGTGAGGTGGGACGTGAGGTGGTGAGGTGGGACGTTAGGTGGTGAGGTGGGACATTAGGTGGTGAGGTGGGACATTAGGTGGTGAGGTGGGGCATGAGGTGGTGAGGTGGGACGTTAGGTGGTGAGGTGGGACATGAGGTGGTGAGGTGGGACATTAGGTGGTGAGGTGGGACGTGAGGTGGTGAGGTGGGACATGAGGTGGTGAGGTGGGACGTTAGGTGGTGAGGTGGGACATGAGGTGGTGAGGTGGGACGTTAGGTGGTGAGGTGGGATGTGAGGTGGTGAGGTGGGACGTTAGGTGGTGAGGTGGGACGTGAGGTGGTGAGGTGGGGCATGAGGTGGTGAGGTGGGGCATGAGGTGGTGAGGTGGGGCATGAGGTGGTGAGGTGGGACATGAGGTGGTGAGGTGGGACATGAGGTGGTGAGGTGGGACATGAGGTGGTGAGGTGGGACATGAGGTGGTGAGGTGGGACGTTAGGTGGTGAGGTGGGACATGAGGTGGTGAGGTGGGACATGAGGTGGTGAGGTGGGACGTTAGGTGGTGAGGCGGGATGTTAGGTGGTGAGGTGGGACGTTAGGTGGTGAGGTGGGACATGAGGTGGTGAGGTGGGATGTTAGGTGGTGAGGTGGGACATGAGGTGGTGAGGTGGGATGTTAGGTGGTGAGGTGGGACATTAGGAAGAACTTCTTTACCCAAAGGGTTGTTAGGCACTGGGATGGGCTGCCCAGGGAAGTGGTTGAGTCGCCATCCCTGGAGGTCTTTAGGAGGCGTTTCGATGTGGAGCTTAGTGACAGGGCTTAGTGGGGGACCTGTTAGTGTTCGCTCGGAGGCTGGGCTGGGGGATGTTGGAGGTCCCTTCCGGCCGAGGTGACTGTGACCGTGTGACTGTGTCACCGCCACCCTGCCACCCCGCGGCGCGGCCGCGGCCCCCCCCAGGCCCGCCCCCCCCAGGCCGTGCCCCGCGGCAGCGCGGTCTCCTAGCAACCCCCCGTCCCCTCTCCCCCCCCCCTCCGCTCCGTGACGCGCTCCCCGCGGGCGCCTGCCATTGGCGGCGGGCGGCGGTGACGCGCGGGGCGGGGCGCGGGGGTGACACGTCGGACGGCGGCGCCGCCAGCGGGGCCGCGGGAGCCGCCCCCGCCCCTCCGCTCCCGTCCCGGCGCGGCGCGGCCCCGGCCCCGGCCCCGCCATGCGGCTGTCGCTGCTGCTGTCGGTGCTGCGCCCCGCCGGCCCGGTGGCCATCGGCGTGTCGCTGGGCTTCACGCTCAGCCTGCTCAGCGTCACCTGGGTGGAGGAGCCCTGCGGGACGCCGCCGCGCACCGACGCCCGCCCCCGCACCGACGCCGCCGCCGCCGCCGCCGCCGGTTCCCCCGTCGGCCCCGCGGGCGGCCCGCACGACGGCGGGCGGCACAACGGCAACGCGGCCCGCAGGCCCAACGCCGTGCCCGCCGGGCTGGGAGCCGAGAGCTGGGAGCCGCGCGTCGTGCCCTACCGCCCGCCCAGCCCCGGCAGGGCCGCCAAGAAGGCCGTCAGGTGCGGGGCGGCGCCGGGGGGCGGCGGGGGGTGCGCAGCGGGGGAGCTGCCCCCTGCCGGGGCTCTGCTGCCCCTCCGTCACCTCCCCGGGGGCTGCTGGGGGGCTGCCTCATGGGACCTCAGCTCCGGCGGCGCCCCCGTAACCTTTCCCCGTGGCCCCCTTTCCCTGTGTCCCCCTTTCCCCGTGACCCTTCCCTGTGACCCTTCCCCGTGACCCTTCCCCATGACCCTTCCCCGTGACCCTTCTCCATCACCCTTCTCCATGACCCTTCCCCGTAGCTCCTTCCCCATAACCTTTCCTTGTGGCCCCTTCCCCATAACCCGTCCCCTTGGCCTTTTCCCCATAACCTTTCCCCGTGACCCTTCCCCATGACCCGTCCCCTTGGCCCTTTCCCCATAGCCTTTGCCCGTGACCCTTCCCCGTGTGCCCCTCCCCATGACCCTTCCCCGTGTCCCCTTCCCCGTGTCCCCTTCCGTGTGACCCTTCCCCCTAACCCTTCCCCATAACCTTTCTCCATGACCTCTGCCCTGTCTCCCTCCCCATGATGCTTCCCCATGGCCCCTTCCCCATAGCCTTTCCCTGTGTCCCCTTCCCTGTGACCCTTCCCCATGACCTCTCCTCGTGTCCCCTTCCCCGTGACCCTTCCCTGTGTCCTCCTCCCCATAACCCTTCCCCATAACCCTTCCCCATAACCCTTCCCCATAACCCTTCCCCATAACCCTTCCCCATAACCCTTCCCCGTGACCGTCCCCCGCTGCCTCCACCTGCCCGCCACCCCTGGGGAACCTCGTCCCCACGGTGCAAAGGTTGCGGGGCTGGGCGCAGCACGCTCTGCACGACGCCCAGCCCTAGCAGGGCCGCGTCCTTGCGGTGGCGTGTCCCCAGCCCTCACCCCGCCGATGGCACGGAGCGGGCGGTGAAAGGGCCTCCTTGTCCCCGCCAGGGGGTGGGCGGACTGGGGGGGGGGGGGGGAGCCGTGGGGCTGAATGGGGCCAGTGTGTGAGCGGAGGCAGCGTGGGAGCCGGGGGGGGGGGGTTGCTTCCTGCCTCGGGGCCGGCTGGAAGAATTAAACCTGGAAGTCATTGTGAGCGCGGCAGCTGGGGGCGGCTGCGCCCTCCCCGTGCCAGCAGCTGGGCTCCAGCCCCGCTCCCACGTCGCAGCCGCCTGCCCGGCGCTGCAGGGTGCCGGCGCCGTCGGCTCAGGGGTGCTGTCCCTCCCGCAGGACCCGGTACATCAGCACGGAGCTGGGGATGCGGCAGCGGCTCTTCGTGGGCGTGCTGACCTCCAAGAGCACGCTGAGCACGCTGGCGGTGGCCGTGAACCGCACGCTGGCCCACCGCCTGGAGCGCCTGGTGTACTTCACGGGCACGCGGGGCCGCAAGGTGCCCCACGGCATGACGGTGGTGACCCACAGCGACGAGCGGCCCATCTGGAACATGTACCAGACCGTCAGGTACCTGCTGGACCACCACGTCAACGACTTCGACTGGTTCTTCCTGGTGCAGGACGACACCTACACGGAGGCGCACCGCATCAACCGCCTGGTCGCACACCTCAGCATCGACACCCTCCTCTACCTGGGCCGCCCCGAGGAGTTCATCGGCGGGGACACCGACGGGCGCTACTGCTACGGGGGCTTCGGGTACCTGCTGTCCCGCAGCCTCCTCCTGCGCCTGCAGCCCCACCTGGAGTCCTGCCGCAACGACATCCTCAGCTCCCGGCCCGACGAGTGGCTGGGGCGCTGCATCATCGACCACACGGCTGTCAGCTGCACCGAGGAGCACGAGGTAGGTCCTGCAGCGGAGCTGGGCTCCGGGAGCCCGATCCCTGCCTCCTCAGCCTGGCACGGGCTGCTGCTCTCCCTTTCCTTGCTGTCACGGAGCAGAGCCCCCTGGCAGCGTCTCGCCGGTGCTGCCCGCTCCCCATGGGCTCCCGGGGCCGTGGGACCAGCCCTGGTGTGCTGCTTTCCTTGGAGCTTGCCGTGCTTGTATGTGGTGGGGTGGGGCTGTGGGTCTGGATCGGCCGTAACCTCTCCCCCCTCGCTGACGCAGGGCCTGCTTTACCAATACTTTGAGCTGGGGAAGAACGTGGACCCTGAGCAGGAGACCGACCTCCGTTTCCAGAGCGCGTTCACCGTCCACCCTGTGCTGGATCCTGTCCAGATGTACCGGCTGCACAAGTACTTTGCCCAGGTGGAGCTGGAGAGGACGTACCTGGAAATTGAGCAGCTCCAGGTGAGACATGGCTTGGCTGGGAGGATCTGGGCTCCTCTTGGCATCGCTTTCTGGCATCACCCATCTTTCTGGTCTAATGTGAGGGCTTTCTGACCTGCAGGCACTCTGGGGTGCGATCACCTCAGCTTTTGTGACTGCAGCGGTGTCAGGAGAGCAGCTTTGGGTCCGGATGGGTCCTGCGGCTGGGGCGATTCAGGGTGCTAGAGCTGGCAGGGTGCTGAGGTCTGCCAGCAAAGGCAGCGCGGGGTGGGACAAGATGCAGATCCTGCTGCTGAAGGTGGCGTGCTGTGCGCTCACTCTATGCATGCTTTGCTCTAACTCCTCCGCGTCTCCTTGCAGCTGGAAATCCAGAACGCCAGCAGCCTGTCCGCAGACGGGGACCACGGCGCCACGTGGCCCGTTGGCATCCCTCCCCCGTTCCAGCCCAAAACCCGCTTCGAGGTTCTGCGCTGGGACTACTTCACGGAGGATCAGGTCTACGCCTGCGTGGACGGCTCCCCCAAGTGCGAGCTGCAGGGCGCGGACCTGGCCGACGTGGCCGACGTGGTGGCCACGGCCATGGAGGAGCTGAACCGCAAGTACCAGCCGGTGCTGCACGTCCGCAAGCAGCAGCTGGTGAACGGGTACCGGCGCTTCGACCCCACGCGCGGCATGGAGTACACGCTGGACCTGCAGGTGGAGGTGGTCACGCAGAAGGGGCACAGCCGCTCCGTCACCAAGCGCGTGCACCTGGTGCGGCCCCTCAGCGAGGTGGAGATCATCCCCATGCCCTACGTGACGGAGGCCAGCCGCATCAACGTCATCCTGCCGCTCACGGCCCACGACCGCGACCACGCCGCGCGCTTCCTGGAGGTTTACGCCGCCGCCGCTTTTGAGAGCAGCGAGAACGCCGTGCTCACCTTCCTCTTCATCTACGACCCCTTCGAGGCCCAGCAGGTGACCCAGAACGACATCTTTGCCCCCGTGAAGGCGCAGATCACTGAGTACGAGCGCAAGTACGCCGAGGTGAAGATCCCCTGGATCAGCGTGAAGACGGACGCCCCCTCCCAGATCAAGGTCATGGACATCATCTCCAAGAAGCACCCCGTGGACACGCTGTTCTTCGTGGCGGGCGTGGGCACGGAGGTCACCATCGACTTCCTGAACCGCTGCCGGATGAACACCATCAACAACTGGCAGGTCTTCTTCCCCATCCACTTCCAGGGCTACAACCCCGCCATCGCCTACCACAACCAGGTGCCGCCCCCCGCGCTGGACCTGCTGCGGGACGCGGGGCGCTTCGACCGCGACGTCTTCCACGAGGCCTGCTTCTACAACGCCGACTACATGGCGGCGCGCACCCGCATGGCCAGCGACGTGCAGGAGAACGAAGACATCCTGGAAACCCTGGACATCTACGACATGTTCATCAAGTACTCCAACCTGCACGTCTTCCGGGCCGTGGAGCCTGCCCTGCTGCAGCGCTACCGGCACCAGGCCTGCAACCCGCGGCTCAGCGAGGAGATCTACCACCGCTGCGTGCAGAGCAGCCTGGAGGGCGTCGGGTCCCGCTCCCAGCTTGCCATGGTGCTCTTCGAGCAGGAGCAGGGGAACAGCACCTGAGCCCGGGGCGCGGAGGGGCTGGCCCTGCCCAGCCTGCCTGCCCGCCCCGCCTGACCTGCTGCCCAAAATCTGTCTTCCTCCTTCCACTGCGGCTGTGGAGATCGGCCTCGGTGCTGCCCGGGCAGGGCTGGGGTCTGCCAGCATGGGGTGAGCCGAGCTGAGCTCTGGGACCCCCGCGTCCTCACCCCAAGCGGTGCCGGCCGCTGCCTCGCTCGCCGCCGGCCCGGCGGGGAGGAGCGGAGCCGTGCTGCCCCTTGCTTTGTCCTGTGAACTGCTCCACCTCCGGCTGCTGGAGGACACTGAGACCCCACCGCGGGGCTGTGGCTGCTGTGGGGGACCAGCCGGGGCTGGGGCAGATCCCACACACGTCTCCCCTTTCCCCCCCCAACAATGCAGGGCTGTTCCTGGTGCTCATTCGGCTCTCCTGGCACCCTACAGCAGAAGGGACTGGAGCGTCGGCCCTGTGCTGCGGGGAGGGCTGCCTCCCTGTGCCCTTGCAGCCCTGAACAGTGGGACTGACCCCCCCCCAAAAAAAGCAATAACGAGGTTGGTTTTAGCGTATGCCACTTGACAGGGAACGGCTGCCTGAGCGCCCCTGGCTGCTGGGGCGGGGGGGGGAGCTGCGGCCCCCCGGGGGCGCAGGGAGTGCTCCTGCCGTGTTTGTGTACCATGAGCTGCTCCCCATGGGAACCCTGACCCGGGCCGCCTCGGCCTTCGCAGTATCCATAGGACAACGGAGGTCGCAGCCCTCCGACAGGAGCCGTCCCTGCCCTCGGGGACGTGCCCGCAGGCCGTGCTGCCCCCCTGCCGCCCCCCGGGCCCCCACTGTGCTCCCCGGGCCGAGGGGCTCCAGGGGCGGTTCGGCTGCGCATCTCCTAAGGAGAAAGCGACTGAGGAGCTGCTCTGTGCTCCTGGTTTGTATTTAATAGCGGGGAGAGGGGGTGGGGGGTGTTTACACTAATAAAATGGAGAGATGAACACCTGCCTCCGGCTGGTTCTTCCCTGGGGCGCTGCTGCTGCGTGTGAGAGGGGCTCGGGCACACCGTGCGGGGTGAGGGGTTATGTATTTCGTTCCGAGGCTGCGTGCAGCACCTCAGCTGGGATGAGACAGCTCTGGCTTTGCTTTTGCGTGAGGCCAAGCAACCCCTCAGAAACACCCCCGTGAGCAGCAGGAGCCCGGCACCCCCCGCGCTGCCCTGCTGTCACCAGCTGCTGGCAGTGCCTGGGGGGCAGCGCTGGGGGCACGGGGCTGGCGTTGGACCCAGGGGTATGGAGCTCGGGCTGTGCTGTGGCGTCCCTGCTGCCCTAAATTCCCACAGGGCTGGCTTTCAGGCCTTCACTGAGACAGCGTTAAAAAGGATTTTGATGGCTCCCATGTGCTGTGTTCCCACAGGAGGGCTGTGCGAGCAGCGCAGGACCAGGAGCCCACCTTGTGGCAGCGGCCAGGCGTGCGCGGCACGGAGATGTGCAGTGGGTGCACAGCGGGGTCCAGCCCTGCTCTGCCCTCCCAGGACCAGCTCCAAGGGAGCTCCCGGGCCAGAAACCCCATCTGAGAGCCATGGTGAATCAACACTGCTTGGCCTGCCCTCTCCACCCCTTTTTGCTCCCCAGTCTGCTTCCCAACATCGCATGGGGTGGGCAGTGGGGCTGCTCGTGGTCCCCGGCGTGGGCACGCTCGCTGCAGCAAGCACACTTCATGGGGCAGCTGCTTTCAGCACTTGGTCACGAAATTCCCATATCAAAGAGAAATCCCCCAGAAAATTAACTAAAAGTGCTTACTTTTAGTTAACAAGTGCTCAGCAAAACCCCCGGAAATCCCCAGGGCTGTATGGCAGTCCTTGCCCGAAGAAAGATATCTCAGCTATGCACGTGTCCCTGCTCCTTCCTTGTAACCAGGCGTAGGAACGCATGTGTTTAAATGCACGGGTGTTACAGTTCGGATGCTAACCATTAGCTCGCCCCAAATATTTCTATTTCTGATCTTCCCCGAGCACATCCTTAATTCCCTTTAAATGCGAATCTGGGACAGAAGGGAGCGAGGCGGGTGCAGGTGCGTTACAGATACATTTATTCTCCCGAGAGCAGACCCAGGAGCCTCGTTTGATCACGCGTTGGAAGAGTATCCGATGCTAATGTAAAGCAAACTAGCGTCAAACGAAGTTGGCTGCGAAAAGAAATTGTGGACTGTCGTCTCGTCATGGCAAGGCGGTCTAGATAGAGCCGCTCTCGTCTCCTTGCTGCTTACCCAGACTGAGTTAGAGCTGTTTGCGTACTTAAAGCTTTGCGCTACCCAAACCAGCGAACCACCCCCTGCTCGAGCGAAAGCAAGAACAAATTACGCTTCTTGTGGCGCTTCTGGAAGAGTTTATTGGCAGCCTGGCCCGTGGATGGGGGCCCTGGGGCCACGGCACCAGGTTTGGGGCCGGCCCCGGGAGCAGGACAGGGGCAGGTGAAAGCAGCTCGCCCTGGGCTCCGTGCCGTCAGAGGGCCCCCGGGGCGCATCCCATCGCCTCGCTGGCAGCCGTCCAGGGGCGGCCACGCGTGAGGCTCGGCCTTTCCTTCCGCCCGGCCTCACTCCTGCTCCTCCAAGATGAGGTTTATTTTTTGGCAGAACTCGTCGATGACGCCGAACTCCCTCTCCAGCACGCAGGCCGCCGCGCGGATACTCCCCGCCAGCTCTGCCCGCGCGCCGCGGGACAGGTGAGCCGAGTCCTTGGTGACAAAAAAGATGTCCAGGGCCAAGGAGAGGCCGAGGAGGAGCTGCGTGGCCGTCCCGGCGAGGCTCACGGCGCGGCTGGCCCCAGCCAGCGCCGCGCTGGCCTTGGCCACGCTGCTGCCGTTGAGGACGCTGCGCCCCAGCCCTGTCACCACCCTGAACACCCCCAGGATGACGTCCAGGCTCTCGTCCTTCCCCAGCACCTCCAGCAGCCTCCGCGCCCTCTCCACGTGCTCCCGGCTGCCCGTGAACACCTCCGCCTGCGCCCCGAACTCCTCCAGCAGCGCCTCCACCCCCTCCTTCCTCGCCAGGCACCCGAGGCTGTCGCTGACGGTGGCGGTGGCACCGACGAGGCTCCCGACCAGCGAGACGCCGAAGCCCACGGCCGACAGCAGCAGCGCGGTGCCCAGCGCCGCGGGGGCCAGCAGCAGCCCCGCCATGGCCGTGGCCCCCCCCGCCGCCCCCAGCGCCCCGCCGGTGACGTTGGCCACCGCCGCCGCCCGGTGGCACCGCTCCGTGGCCTCCGCCGCTCGCCGCATGTCCTGCAGGCAGCTCCGCATGGCGTCCCGGGCGGGCAGCAGGGACAGCCGCACCGTGTCCCCGATGGTGCTGCGGCTGGGTGCTGGGCTGGGGCGAGACAGCGGGGCCGTCAGCCTGGGGGCAGCTTCAGCCGGGCCCACCCAGCGCGTAAAGGTGCCCGCGCAGCAAAACCCGCGGGATATAGGGACCTGGCCCCTGGCTGGGGTGGGATGTGGGGCTGGGGGAGCCCAGGAAGCGTTTCCCGCCCCGCCGCCCCCCGTGTCCCCCGCCACCACGTCTCCCCGCTGCTGGCAGTGCCCACCCCGGGGCCACGCTCACCTCTCGGGGGTCCCGCAGGAGAGCCCCCCGTGGGGCAGGGCGTTCTCGCAGACGGAGTTCCTGGCCGTCTCCCCGCAGCAGGCGTAGCGTCCGCCCCGGTAGGGCTGCCGGTGCCTCAGCACGATCTCGAACTCGTACTCGATGCTGTTGGCGTTGAGCAGCGCCTTCCGCAGGGACTCGAAGAGGGGCACGCGGCGGTCGGTCCATATCGCCGCGCCGCCGCCTCCGGCCCGAAAGCTGGCTGTGGCGTAGGTGATGTCGTGCAAGCCCAGGAAGTGCGATGCCTCGTGGATGAGCGTCCCGGGCTGCGAGTCCTTCTCCAGCTCGCCGGGGGCCTGCCAGAAGAGGGGGCACAGGTAGATGGTGCGGTCCCAGGCGTTCTTCTTGACGTAGGCGTAGGACCTGGCCCTGCGGGGGTTTTTGCGGAAAGCCGCCTGCTGGAGCTGCGAGACGAGGCTGCGCAGCAGCTTCTTGGTGAGCATGGCGTAGCGCTCCACCCAGCCCTCGCCCCCCTGGCCCTCCCCGGCCAGCACCACCACGTCCTTCAGGTTCTTCATCAGCACCCGGTCCTTCCTCAGCGCGTCCTCCAGCACCTCCAGCGCTGCGCGCTGGGCTCGCCGCGCGATCCCGCTCTCCTCCTCGCTCAGCTCCTCCGACACGTCCTCGCTGCAGGGCAGGGCGCAGCACGAGCTGCCCGTCACCGCCTTGGTGTGGATGAGGGTGGCCTTCTGGGGGGACATCCTGCAGGGGCGGCTGGGTCAGGACATGGCGGCAGGGGACCCAAAGACCCCAAGCGGACCTCTGCCGCTGCTGGCACAGCACCACAGGGCCACCTCCGGCCTCCCCCTGTCCCCTCCCTGTGCCGCAGGATTGCCCAGGGGGACAGAGCAGGGCCAGGAGGAGGCAGGAGAGCCCTGCTCCCCACAGCACCGTGGATTTTCCCCACTTCGCCCCCGCCTCCAGCCCAGACCCCACCCTCCACCTCCCACCTCTGGGCTCCACCAGCACCTCAAGGACCCCACCGTGGTGTCCCCGACCTCACCTGCGCCGTGCCCCCAGCTGGGGGACGGGTGACGGAGGAGCAGACGGCTGGCGGCCCCGTGGGAGCGCAGTGCCGGGGAAAGCAAGCAGCGGCCTCTCATCGATAGGGGCCGTGCCTGGCCCTGATAACACGCCCGGGAGCCCAGGGGCTGCCAGCACCGCTGCTGGGGGCACCCCAATGCCCAGCACCTCCTGGCAGAGCCCTGGCCACGGGCAGGGCTGCGGGCTGCAGCCCCGGCATGGGGAGCACCCACCGCAGCCCCTCTGCCCCCCCTGGCTCCCGGTGAGCTTTTGGCAGCCCCTGGGGTGGGCAGAGCCCGACCTCCCCCCCGGCACCGCCTGCACGGGGCTGATAGAGCCCGGCCGGGTGCTGCCGGGGCGCCCGCCCTGCCGCGGCACACCCGTTGTGCTCCGGCCCACGGAGACGACGTGCGGGCTTCTGGTGCCGGTGCGCAGCCAGCAGGCACAGCTCTTTTGGGGAATGCATGAGGATCCCCACACCTCCGCGCGCCCCCACCCCAGCCACGCAGGCAGCTCTGGACCTACTTGTGCCTCTTTATTAGGGAGCTTTTGTACATCTATAAAACAGTGACGCGCATCACCCACGGTCACCTCCCGCCGCCGTGCCCGTGCCCGCCCTGCCCGGGGCTCGCTCCCGATGGCAGGGAGGGGGCCGCATCCTGCACCCGGCACCCAGGCACCCTCCTGCCCGCGTGGGGCTGGGTGGGGGGCCTGGCACGGCCCTGGCTGACGCCTGGCATCGCTGCAGGGACGCTTCTGCTTGCAGCCGGGTGATGGTGCAGGAGCACGGGGTGGGCGTGGGGCGGCTGTTCCCTGGGGCTGGGGTCCCACGCCACGTGTGTTGCCACCGCCTGGGGACCAGGACGCCCTCCAGGGCACACCGCTGCGGTGGAGGGGCTCCTCCTGCATCTATGGCTTTGGCCACGGCACGGCTGTGCCCTCTCGGGTTTTGGGGCACTAGGGATGGGACCCAGCCTGGCCACGCCCCCATCTCCCCCCGATGTCACCAATTCCTGCCGCGGGTCCCCCTCTTTGCCGTGTGTGCGTGTCAAGGGGGGCTTTGCCAGCTGCCCCCCCCCTCCTGAGATATTTTGGGGCTGTTTGCCCTGCGCTGGTGTCTGCTACAGTGGAGGGGGAGGAGGAGATGTCCTACAGGAAGGGGTCACCGGGGAGGGGTCCTGATGGGGTCCTGCCACCCCCCCGGGCTGTGCTGGGCACGGAGCACCCTCCTGACTGTGTCCGGGCTGGAGGAGGCACAGCGGGTGCTCAGCACCCGGGGGGGAGGAAATGGCAGGGGTGGGTACGTGCACGGTGCAAAAGAGCTGCGACAGCCAGGGGAGCGAGGACGGGTGCCCCCGCGCCGCCCGGGCCGTGCCGGGTGGCTGTGCCTGAGGACAGTCTGCTTTGGGCGATGCACGGGTGCGGAGAGGCTGGAGGGGGCTGGGGGGCACTGGGAGGAGAGGGTTTGGGGCAGGAGAGCGGGGAGAGGGGTCTGCGGGGCTGGGGGGGCTAACACTGGAGTGTGTGGGGGGGGTCACAGTGCAGGGGTCTGGCTGGGGGCGGCTACGGGGTGGGGGGGGCTGCAGCCCTGGGGGAGGCCGCGTGGGGCTGGGGAAGGAGGGGAGATGTTGGTGGGGGTGTCACAGTGGTGGTGGTGCCAGGGGCCGGAGGGGCGGCAGGGTGGTGCCATGCAGGTGTGACTGCAGGTGGGAGCCCCTGACCCTGCGACATTCCCTGGGAGGGGACCGGTGGTCCGGGCACGGCCCTTCCCTGGGGGGACGGGGCAGGGCAGAGACCCCCCCCAGGAGGGGTCAGCAGGGAAGGGCCTGGAGGGGCTCGCGGGAAACCCAGCTCCCCCCTCGCATGCTCTGCATCGCGGGGGCCCCTCTGCTCCCTGGCATGCAGCTGGGGGCCCGGGGCTGCTCTTGCTGCTGGATGGGGGCGGCCCCCCCATACCGTGTGCTTGAGACAGGGCTGACCCCGCACGCCGGGGGCAAGCGGAGGGGCTGGACGGAGGGGCTGGGGGGCCGCGGCGGTGCCGGTGCCCAGGTGGCTCCGGTGGCACGGCCGGGGGCGAGCGGCGCGGCGGTTCCCGGTGCCGCGGTCCCTCTCCGTGAGGACAGCGGGGAGGGGACGGCAGGGGGTGGGGGCTGGCCGCCCCCTGTCCCCAGCTGGCCTAGCAGGCGAAGTCCTCGAAGACGCCCTGGTGCGGGTAGTGGTGGCGGTGGTGGTGGTTGGGCAGGATGCCCGCGTTGTAGGCGCCCTCCACGTGCCGGCCCAGCGTCTCGCAGGGGCTCTGCGGGGACGGCAGCGTCAGGGGGGCGCCCTCCCGCCCCCCGTCCCTTCTCCCCATCCGTCCCAGAGCTCGGCAGCCTGAGGCCACCAAGCCCCCTGGCTCTAGGGAGCAACGTCCCGTCCCCACGGGGCTGGGGTGACCCTGCCCAGGTCCCTGCCCTCGCAGCCCACCCCGGCAGGGTACCTGGTCCTTGAGCTCCTCCAGCCCCAGCGTGGCGATGCTGCCCGAGGGCTTCTTCAGGGGCGGCTTGGAGCGGCGCAGGAGGCGGCTCACCCTGTCACGGATCACCTGGGGGCGGAGGGGGGGTCAGCCCCAGAGCCACGCGCAGCCGGCACCCCGGGGGAGCACCCCGCTCTGCACGGACCCGCGCACGGCTCCCCCTCCCCGGGGAGCCCGGCCCCTGCTCGGCACCTTGCCATGCCCCCGGGGCTCAGCGCACCTCGTAGATGTAGTCCAGGATCTCCAGGATGGTGAGGATGCTGGCGCCGATGAACAGGCCCATCTGTCCCCCGATGTCCCCTGGGGAGGAGGGGGGAGAGAGGGTCACCGGCAGCTGCTGCACAGCCCGCTTGGGCTGGGGAGGGAGGGCAGTGCCAGGGCAGCAGGGCAGAGGGGGACGGCGTGGGGATAGGGTCTGGGGCTGCAGGACGGGGGGGAGCAGGGGTGCGCAGGGGAAGGGACGGGCAGCTGTGCGGGGGTCCCACGGGAAGGCTGGGGAGTCACCGAGAAGCCCGGCAAGGTCGTAGGCTTTCTTCTGCTCAATGGCCTCGTAGTTGAGCGCCTCGAAGAAGATGTCCAGCACCAGGAAGTTCTCCCTGTGGGGACACCGTGGGGCCGGTCACCACCCACGTTGTCCCCAGCCTCCCCCAGCCTCCCACCCACCCCGTCCCAGGGTGCTCCCAGGGCCCTTGTGAGTTACATAGGCTGGGTTCGCAGGGCCCTGGGTGTGGAGGGGACACAGAAGGGACACGTCCTGGGCCGGGTGGGACTGCGGGGTGGGGACATGCAGGCTGGGAAGACACCAAGGAGATGGTGTTCCCCCCCTAACCACAACCCCCCGGGGGAGAGGATGCTGCAGGGACCGTGCGTGCCAGGACCTGCACCACAAACTGCCAGGAGCAGGGTGGGGGTCCCCCGGATTTCCAGTGTCCCCCACCCCCGCACGCCTCCGGGAGCCCCCCCAGCCCCCTGCCCAGCCCCAGCCCCGGCGGCTCACCGAATGTAGGTCTCGTTCTTGTTGTACTTGCGGGCCAGGTAGCGCGCCGAGCCCTTGTTGGGGATGCGCACCATGGAGATCTCCTTGCCGTAGCGGGTCAGGTTGCACGGCGTGGGGCAGCTGCAGCGCTCCTGGCTGTCCTCCACCGCCGCGTCTGGGGGCACGCACCGCTGGGCACGGCTGCGCCCCCCCACCCCAAAAGTCCCCCCCGAGCCACCCAACCTCCCTCCCGGCCCCGCACCTACCCAGCGTGTGGTCAGCACACTCGATGTACACGTTGGGAGAGCAGATGGACTCGTTGCCTGCGGGGAAGCTGCAGGTCAGGGGGTGGGAGTCTGAGCCACCCCATCCCGGGCTCGCTCCCCTATATCCCTATCCCCCGTAGGGCACGGGGGGCAGATTGGGCAGGGGCTGGGCGATGGGGTGGGGGTGAGCCTTGGGTGCAGGCTGCAAGGTGCAGGGGTAGGTAGGACCCTCACCTGGCATGTGGACCATGCGGCAGTGGCAGCTCCGCACCACGGCCTCCTTCTCGCACTGCAGGCGGCAGGCGGCGATGCTGTAGGTGTCGTAGCCGGGCAGCGTCTGCTCCCCCTGCACGCTGGCCCGGCAGTTCCCCCACGGCTGCGGCAGGTAGGTGAGCTGCCGGGGCGAGAGGGCGTCGCTGCAGGGACGCACGGGGCTGGGTGCCCGGCTGCATCCCCAGGGCTGTGGGACATGGTGCGCTGCCCGGCAGAGGTTGGGGCTGCACGGGGCGAAGCGGCATCCCCAGGAATGGCACTGCCCCGCTGCCCCCCCCCCGCTTGGCCCCATACGGCCAGCCCCCCGAGCTGGCCTTACCCGCTGCTCCTGGCAGGACACGAAGGTCTGGAAGCCAGGCGAAACGCCGAAGCCCAGCTGATGGATGTAGGGCGGCTCGTCCTGGCTGTGGATCTGGACTCGGATGCCAGCTTCGAATGATGTCTCGTCTGCGGGGCACGGAAGGGGAGCGTGGGCAGCCGGTCCCAGGGGACAGCCCTCAGCCCCTGCACCCCGGCACCCCCCGCCCTGCCCCTGCCCACAGCCCCACTCACTGGTCTCCCTCCAGATGGGCAGGTATTCCTCCTGCTGGATGTCCAGCATGATCTCCAGCCCGTTGCCCATGCCGCCCTGGCGGGTGACCCGCGGGTTCCTCCGGTCCCCGTTGAAGGTGTAGCATTTGCCGTAGCGTGTATAGACCTGGGGATGGAGAGAGGGAGGGTGAGGGATGGGGAAGAGCTCAGGCAGGGCGCTCTGCAAGCAGGATAAGGTCCAGGCCCCCCTTTAAAGTCCCGCAGGGCCCCTGGGGCGCAGGCCGGTGCCGGGCACCCGAGGCGGGGACTCACGGGGACGAAGTGCTGGGGGCCGCAGCGCTCGCCCTGGAAGCGGCACTCCACCAGCATGTCCTCGATCTGGTGGCCCAGGCGGTGGAAGAAGCTCTGCATGGTGCGCTCGGAGCGGCGGGGCGGCAGGAAGCGTGAGTAGTTGGCCAGGCGCGTGAGCCAGCGGCGCTGCTCGTCCCCCAGCACGGCCAGCAGCTCGGGCACCAGCGAGCGGTCCTCCCGCGAGAGCCCCAGCCACTGCCCCACCGAGTAGAGGTCGGGCTTGGTGAGCTGCAGGAAGCGCGCCCGGTTGGGGTTGCAGAGGGTGACGGCCGGGAAGCGGAGCTGGGGCGCCCGGGCCAGGCGTGCCCGCGTGTGCACGGGGCGCGAGAGCAGGTGGCGCAGGCGGTCGGTGGCCCCGGTGGCCAGCAGCCCGGCGGAGGCCAGGAAGGCCAGGCTCCAGAGGAGGCGGCGCAGGCGGGACTGGGGCCGGGTGCCCATGTAGTGCAGCCCGGGGATGCGGGTGGCGCGCAGGAAGCCGCCCTGCGCCGGTGCCAGGGCTTCTCCGGCGGGGCAGCAGGAGAGGGGCAGCGGCATCGCTGCGCTGGGGGGGGGGGGGGCTCCTGCCCGCTCCCCGCTCCCCGTCTACCCTCCCGGGAGGCTTTTTTTGCTCCGCACCTTCCCGGAGCTGAACGTGGCAGGCGCCTTCCCGAGCTGTGACGGGCGAGGGGAGGGAGAGGAGGGGGCTGGTGCAAACGCACGCCTTCCCCCAACCTCGATTCGGGAGTGGAAAATTCCTCCCCGAGCCGGGCCGGGGGTGGTGGTGGTGGTGGGGGGGGGGGCGTCGTGCTACCCCAGGCAGGGGGTCCCCGCAGCCCCAGCACGGGGATGCCCTGACCCAGCAGTGCCATGTGAGCCCCTCGCCCAGGGGTGCTGCACCCTGGAGCATCCCTGCCCGTTGCTGCGGGGCCACGCAGCCCCCCCCAGAGCCCTGCCTGCCCCCCCAAAACCTCCCACCCAACGCGGTGCAAAGCGGCTGCGGGGCTGGGGGCCAGGCCCGGAGGGGGGGGGGGGGGGTCACCTCCTGCGTACCCCGCTCCCCGGTGCCGTACCCCAAAACCCCGCAGCGTGGGGGCCCCCACCCCGTCCCCGCGGGGCTGCTGCTGCGTGGGAGCCCTGCGGGCGCTTTGAAGTGCCGGCTGCGGCTCTGATCACAGCGGTGGCAGGGGGGGGGACGGCGACGACGGCGACGACGGCGACATCTGCGCACCCCCGGCGGCTCCTCAAAGGCTCGGGGCCGGCGGCGGGGCCCCGGCTGCCCGTCAGGGGGGCTTCAAAGCGCCGGGAGGGGAGCGGGGGGGGGGGCCCGGAGGGCCGGGATCCAGCAGGGGGCAGCAGGGCCCCGCTTTTGGGCAGCTCCGTCCGGCCCCGGCTGCGCCCGAGCCCCCCCGCCGGGCTCCCGGTGCCCGGTCCCCCCCCGGGGTGGGGGTGGGGGGTGCGCAGCCGGAGCTCGCCGGGGTGCGGGAGGGCTGCGGGGGGGCTGCTGGAGCCGCTGGCCGGGGTTTTATTGCGGCTCGGAGAGCCCGAGCCCGCCGGCCCGATAGCATCAGCGCCTGGCGCGCCGGGGCAGCTTCGATATCAGTTTTCTGCGAAGGGAGGAGGAGCCCCCCCGGGCGCAGGACGCGGCAGGTCTCTGCTCGCTGCCAGCTCCTGGCGGCTCGCACACCGCCGGGCAGCGCCGCGGTCACCGTGCGGAGGGGCGAGGGATGGGGACAGGGCGCAGCGGAGAGGGCACCTGGGGACACGGCCCGGGGCTGGCAGAGAGGGAGAGGTGCTGGGGTGGCGGGGGGGGCCCCGTGCCCGTCCCCGTCCCCATCTCCATCCCCACGGCGCAGGGGCGCGCGGGGAGGGCAGGGGTGCCCGCGGCGCCCAGCTGAGCTACTCGCTTGTCGGCTGCCGGGGTGCCGAGGACAGCTGTGAAATCTCGCCGCCGAGAGCACAGCGCAGTCCTGAAGGGCTTCAGCTTTCCGGCACGACAAACCCAATTAGGTAACAGGGAGCGCGGGAGGAAAAGGAGGAGGAGGAGGAGGGAGGGCAGGGGAGAGGCTGCCTGCTCTGGAAGATGTTTTTTTTTCCCCGCAGCTGACCCAGAAAAGTGCCTCGCGGGGTGGAATGGAGCGCACGTGTCCTGCCGGGCACGGCGGCTGGGGGCACGGCCCCCTGGGCACCCTGCTCCTCTCGCGGGGCACCCAAGGGTGCCGTGGGCCTTGGGGCTGGGAGGCAGGGCTCCCGCACCGCCTCCAGGCCTCCCCGCTCAGCTGCCACACACCGGCATCCCCGCGCAGGGGAGACCCCATTAGGGAGGTAATTTCTCGACACGATTCCTCATTTCCCTGCTCTGTGCCGTGGAGACACTTTGACCTTGACAGAAATAGCTGCCGGCGCCGCGGCAGGCAGATCCCAGCTGGGGATCGCTGCTGCCAGGGGGCTGAAGGATCCCCTTCCCTGCCCCATACGGCCCTGGGACCCCGCTGCCCCCACCCCATGGGGCCCCCCCTTCTGCCCCCTGTGTATGGGCACCCCATGGGTGCCAGTTCCCAGCATCCTGACCACAGCCCACCCACCAGCACCGGGGCTTCCCATGGCAGGGGGCACCAGGGCCGGCCCCGCACATGCCCGAGCCCCCCCACGCCCGCCGCTACAAGCCCATTGTGCCTGCCTCCGGCTGATCCCGGCTCACGCAGGTATTTCCGCGGCTTACACGGCTCCCCACGGTATTTAGCCTCTGGAAGACGACGTTAAACGTTGCAAGCAGCGACAAATCCTGATTGCTCTGCAGAGACAAGAGGCCGCGCTAAGCTGCCAGCCGCGTGTTTGCATGCAAAGGAGACGAGCTGCAGCACCACGCGTGGGGCTCCTGCACGCCTGGGACACGCGCTCCTGTCCCACGTCCCCGCTGCGACACGCAGCCGGCAGGGCACGGGCACGCCACGCAGGAGCGGGCGCCCCCCCCGGCGACAAATGTCACTGGGCATGATGGGGACAGGGGTGGGGAGAGCCCTGTACGATGCCCATCCAGGGGGACCCGGGGGTGTCCTTGGGTACAGCAACCCAGCAGCAGCTGGGGCACGGGCTGCAGCCCCCCACATTGCAAACGATGCTCCCTGAGTGAGCACACGGAGCTGGAGGCACGGGGTGCTGCTTGTCCTGGGGTGATACGGGCAGGGCTGGGTGATGCCGTGCCCACAGACACTGCCCCCGCTCTGCTGTCGCCCCCCCGCTGCAACCAGCCCTGGCCAGGCCCTGCTGGAGCCCCCCCCCCCCCAGTCCCCGGCCATGTCCCCGGCGTCCCGCTCCCCCCGTGCGGTGCTGACAGCCCCCGCCTGGGTGCCCACGGAGGGAAGCCGCAGCGCTGACGCCAGCATTGCAACTGCCCGGGATATGAGATCCGCTTGGATTCAGCAATTTCAACTCATTTCAAGCCCGATTCTGCAGCAATTTTCTGAGCCAGTGGGATGTTTTCGCCTCTGCAAACGTCCCTCTCACGCACGGTCGCACCATTTCCCTTCCCCGCTCCCCGGAGGGGTGAGGACTGGAGCCGGTTTGGCTTCATCCCAGCTCCAGCACCGGTGCCACCGCCCCCCCAAACCCGCAGCCCCCCTGCACCGCGTCCTTGCCCCGCGCAGGGCTGCTGCTGGCAGCGGGGACGGCTCCTGCAGGACACAGCCCTGCACCGGGGCTGCCACCCCCACGGGGTCCCCAGGACACCTTTGTCCCCAGGCAGGGCCCTCCAGCACTGAGCTGGGCTCCGCTATGGGATGTTCCGCATGCCCCCCAGCATCCCAACCCACCTCCCATACCCCCGACCCACGGGCACGCCCCGGGGGGGGCTGCACCCCTCCTGCCACCTCCTCGCACAGATGTGCCGGGCCAGCCCGTGCCAGCTGAGCCCCGCGGACGTGTCCCCGGAGCCAGCAGGGAGACGTGGGAGCCCCGGTGGTGCCAAGCGGGCTCGCGGCTGGAATACCAAGTGCTCAGCTGTGCTGCAGGCTGTGCTGCCAGCGGGGCAGAGCTGGGGCACCCGGACCTGCGTGGACCCACGGGGCCAGCACACGGCCGCCCCTGCCAGCTCGGCGAGCTCAGTGCTGCGCTTTCCCCTCCTGGGGGGAGTCCGGCCCAGGACCTCGCTGATCTCCTGCTTTCCAACCTCAGTTTATTCGCGGCCGGTTTGTACCATTTGTTCTCGCGCCAGCATTGTCCCCCAGCTGAAACAGCTCTCTTCCCTCCGTTGTGTTTACTCCCTTGATGTATTTATAAACAGCAATCCCATCCTCTCGCAGCGTTCCTCCTGCCAGCCCGCGCGTGCCAATCGCTCCCATTTCCTCTCCTAATTCAGGCTCTGCTCGCCGGCACAGCCCGCCTGCCCCGCGCAGCAGCTGCTCCAGCGCCGTGCCGCGCTCAGCCCCGGCTGCCCAGGGCACCTTTCCACCGCACAGCAGCCATGGGGCAGCGTCCCACCCGGGGCTGGACGGCTGCTGGCAGCAGCCTGCAAGCCCCCTGGGGTGCTGAGCATGTGGCTGGGTGCTGGCCGCCGGGGGGTTCTGCCCCACGGTGGGGGCAGCTGCGGGGGCAGAGCCGGAGGCACTGAGGGGCTGGGAGGGGTGCACCGACGGCAGGTGAGAGTGAGATTTTGCTGCTCGTACAGCCCCGGCACGGGTTTGGCCTGCGCCCAGCGGCGCTCCGCGCACCCCTCCCGCGCTCCCCAGCCCGTTTTGCATCCTCAGACACCCCCGCACGCAGCCCCCGGGCACACAGCACACATCGAGCCGCGGAAAATCGCCGTGACGGGCTGCAGCCCAGCCTCGCTGCTGCACACCAAACAAAAACACGCGCACACAGAGCAGTAACTGGGGTTTGGGTACTGGGCTCCCAGCGGCGCCCGGAGGGAACATCGAGGATGCCCCGTGGGGCACCGGGGTCCGCGGGGCCAGACCTGGGCAAGCCTCGCTCTCTGGCTGCTGTCACCCCGCACGCCCCACGACGGTGCTCCCCCCCCCCCGCCACTGGATGCTGGTGGCTTTTGGCTGAGAGGCAGCACCAGATCCTAAATACCACCAGCCCCTTTGCGTGCAGCCCCATGGGGACCACGGGGCCACCACGGGGCAGCAGGGACGCTGGGCTGGGGACGCAGGGGGGAGGCACCGCGGCCCCCACTGCTCTGCCTGCCCCGCTGTGCAGGCAGCGCCGTCCCCGGGGAACGCTCCTCTTTGAAAGCAGCCGTGCAGGCAGCCCCGCGCCCGTCCCCAAAGGGTTAACAAGCAATTTCCTTTGCTGACAGCTCCGAGACCGTTCACTATCGACTGCGGGAGAATAAGAGGGGAGAAGCAGCGAGATAAAAAGGCAGCAGAGCTGGCACCGCCTGCTTAATCCCAGCGTTTAATCTGCTGGGGCAGCGCAGGCAGCCTTATCTCGCCGTCCTTCTGCTGCTCCATCTCATTACGGCTCCCACGGCTGCGCGGCCGCACCGCCAGCGAACGCAGGAGCCGAGCTGGGGCGGCCAGCCCGGGGCAGCAGCTCCTGCCAGCACACCTCGCCGCCCCCCCCGGCCGCAGCATCCGCGCCGGCTGGCACCGCCGCGCTGCTGGCACGGCACCCGCGGCTGGCACCGTCCCCCCGCCCGGCCAAAGCGGGGTGAGGGCACGGGGGATGCGCTGCCGGCGTCACGCGTGTCTTTGTCCCTGCACACGCGCTCTGGTGGCAGAGAGGCTCCGAGCAGCGGTGGCCGCGGGGTGCCCCCGGGACCCCGCAGGTGCCGGCACAGGCCCGGTCCCTCCAGCCTTATTGTTATTTATCTGTAAATCCGCAGCGCCGACTCTGTGTGGGTGAGGCCGGGTTGTCACAGGGGTTATCCTGCTGCCTGCGGATGGGTTTACGCTGATAAGATTTATTGTCACCCCGGCTGAGAGGCTGCCAGCGTCTCGCTGCCTGCTCCCCCAGCGGAGCGACGGCAAGGCTGTGCCGCCACCCGGGGATGCTGTCAGAGCCACCGGTGGCACCGAGCCCCAGCCCAAACCTCTCCCTGCGCCGGTCCTCCTGAGCGCCCCGCCGTGCAGAGGGATGCTGCGGGGTGCGTGCTGCTCCCCGAGCCGGACCAGGCACATCGGGGCCTGCGCGGGGCTGGAAGTGCTGTGCTGGCACCCGGGCAGTGGTGCGTGCCTCTCCGCCAGGGTCCCGGGTGAGCCGTGCCCCGGCGCTGGCAGCCCATCTGTGCTGCCCGAGATCTGCTGACGGTGCTGGCAGCTCAGCTCCTGTCACAGCTCGACGGCTTCACGGCTTCCAGCCTGCTGGGGCGGTGATGGGAGCCCCCACCCTGCAGCTGGCCTCGGCACTGCGCGGGAGCCGGGGCCTCGTGCACGGGCAGGAATACCCCAGAAAGGGGAACGCGGCCCCAGGGCACCCTGCCCAAGCCCTGCCGCCTGCCCCCCCGCCACGTCCCCAGCCCTGATTTCCCTGGGGCCGGCAGGGATTGACCTGAGCCACCTGGTGCAGCCACACCGGGGCTAAATCCACGAGCAGAGGGAAGGAAGCCACCTGGCAGCACCCCCCCCGCTCCCAAAGTCTCTGCGCGAGCCCTGCGCAGCCCTCACCACCCCAGCCCCTGCCCCTCTCCCTTCTTGCCCCCTCTGCCCGCTGGCCAGCGGCTCCCCGGGGCTTCGCTCTCTGCGCCGGCACAGATCTGAGAGCAGCGTGTCAGAGCCGCAGGCAGCAAGGCGCAAACAAACAGCCCGGGTCCCCTCCGTGCCCTCGTCCCCAGGGTCAGCGCGGGGGCCAGGGGCACGGCGCAACGCGCCGCGCGTCGGGACAGGAGTGAAGTGGGGTGATCACAGCCCAGCGGGAAAGGGCTCGTTAATAGCTGAGCCCTTTTAGTAGAGATTAGGGAGCAGCACGGCTTTGATCTTTGATTGCCAATTTGCATCTTGAAGGCGCTGGGACCTCATCCAGCCTCAGCGCAACCCTTTGTGGTTATCTCGTGGCTAATGGATTTGTTCTTAATGCTGGAGCGTGCAGGCTAAAGGCTGATTAAACCCTCTCCACGGCACTAAATCAATGGAACAAACATGATAGGGGCTGGCTTTCCCCAGCCCGCGCGCTCCTGGGTGCGGGGGCCGATGGATGGAGCCGCCTGGCTGGGTGCTGGGGGGGACACCCCTCCTGGGGCTGCAGGGTGCCCCCAAGGAGCCCAGGTGGCAATCAGGGCCCACATGGAGAAGCTGCCCGGGGAGGGGACCTGGGTGCAGGCTCCAGCACGGGAAGAGATGCTCCAGGTGGTGCCCACGCCTGGGGAAGCTCAGCCCCGCCGTGCTGGAGGCTGCGTGGGGCTGCGCAGGGTCCCCGGCACGGTGCACACATGTACGCCGGTGCTGCAGGGTGGGATAGGAGCTGCAGGGAAGCTGGGACCAGTGCCTTGCTGGGTACCAGCACAGGGGAAAAGCCCCCAGGATGCTGCCCAGAGCAGCCCCGTCCTGTCCCCGTGCCGTGCCCCCGCGAGGCTCAGCACCACAGAGCAGAGGCTGCTCCGGAGCAGGCGGGCTGCGGCACGGAGCCCGCGGGATCACACGCCGTGATTCCCATCTGCAAACTTTGCTATTGAATAATCTCCCCTCCGCCAATATTTGCCAAGCTTGGGAGATAACGTGGCTAGAGAAGTCGTCGGTGCCAGCATTTCAATCCGCCCGGGCTGGCGGCAGTGTCCCCGCGCTGCCTGCCCTGCGCAGCCCTTTGTGCCCTGCTCGGTGCCGCCTGTGCCGCCTGTGCAGAGGTCCTGCAGCAGGTGAAGCATGGCATGGTGCTGAGATCCAGCTCCTGGAGGAGAAGCCCGGAGTGCTATCAGCCTGGGGAGTAAATTAAGGTCATGTCAGGTGATAAGGAAAGAGGATGTCGGAGCAGCAGCAGCGCCGGGGGGGTCAGAGCAGAAAAACTCCCTCTGCAAGGCAGCTCCACCACGATAAGATCAGGCAGGCACTTGGGGATGGAGCGGCTGTCACTGCTGCACATTCCGGGGCTCCAGGGATGGCACCACGCACACTGCCGGGATGGGATGGGATGGGATGGGATGGGATGGGATGGGGATGGGATGGGATGGGATGGGATGGGATGGGATGGGATGGGGATGGGCAGGTGGCCGTGGAGAGGCAGGGCAGGGAGAGCTGCCCAAGCAGCCCTGGTTTATCCGGCCCTGTCCTCGCACAGCAGCACCGTGCCGGCAGGGCAGGAACAGCCTGCGAACCTCTGCCTGCAATTAGCACATATATGTGCAGACACTCTCTGATGAGCAGGACCTCGGAGCCGGGCTGCTCGACAGTGCCCGCACCGCTCCTGCCTCCTGCTCCCCCTGCTATCCACCTCCCTGGGGCCGGGCAGAGCAGGGCTGGCCGGCACGGCGCAGCGCAGGGCACGGCGGGGTGACAGAGCCAGCTGGGGACAGAGGGGCCAGGCGCAGAGCACATGCCACCGGTGTAACCCCTTTTCTCTGCACGAGCAGCCACAGCGGTGGCCGAGCAGCCAGGACATAATTAATGCTTGCATCCATCTCGGATTTGCATAGTGCCCTCGGTCCCCAGGGGGGCGGCTGCTCCCTGCCCTGCCAGGGGCAGCCGCAGATGCCGTGCCAGCCCTGCCTCCTGCGCAGAGGTGGCCTGGGGACAGCCCCGCTCGGGGGCCACCTTGGCCTCTCCAGCCGCTGAGCGCCACAGACAGATGGAGACGCTTCCCTGCTCCTGTCGGGGCACTGGCTCTGCGCAGCCCCCTCCCTCCTCTGGCCGGGAAGAAATAGCACAGACCGCAGCTCCGGAGCGAGGGCAGGGTTTGGGGGCAGGCGGCCGAGCTGCTCCCATCAAACCCCCTCCTGGCAGCCGGGACGCGTGGCCGTGCCCACCCCTGTGCGCCCAGGACGGGCCAGCTTTCTGCACGCCCCACTGCTCTGCGGGGGCACCCAGCTCCTGCCTGCCCCTGCCTGCTCTGCTGGCCCTGGTGGGCATCCCCAGCCCGTCCCAGCAGCTCAATCAGAGCCGTGCGGCCCTCCAGCGCGATGGGCACCAGGAATTAAACCGCTAATGAGCTGCTGGCTGGAGGGCTGGCAGCTAGCGATTAATCAGGGACTCTGGCTGATGAGGCTGGTGCCAGCTCTCCCTCCCACCCTGGGGCCCCGGCCCCGCACACCCCACGGGCTCGCAGCCGGCGGCGTCTCTGAGCTCCCCGACGCGGACAGGGCACCCGCAGCTCTCCCGGCCTCTGCCTTTCCTGCCCTCGCTTTTCACCTCTGCCTGCATTCCCGGCTCTGCAATCAAGAAGGTAACCTTTTGTTCTGCTGGAAGAAAACCTGTTGACTCCATCAAAGCTCAGCCGGTGCTTAATGGCCGTTCAGCACCTAGCGAGCATCTGCTCCCAGGGAGGGAACGGAGAGCTCGGGGCGCCCAGGACCCTCCCCACCCGTGTGTGCTGCCCGTGGGGGACCGGCCATGCAGGCACAGAGCCCAGATGTGCCCCAGCTTGGCCCCGTGGCCCCGCTCCTCTTCTCCCTGCTGCAAGCCGGCAGCACACAGAGGGGGCAGGCGATGCCCTGCCCGCAGCCGCGCTGGCGCAGCACACCGAGGGCACGGATCAGTGCACAGAGGGAAGGTTTTGCAGCGTAAGCAAGGGACAGCCTCGGACATCAGCCCGCAGCAATGTGCAGGGAGCTGCAAGAAAGCGGCTCAAGCACCAGCCTGACTGCTCTCCTGCTGTGAAGCCCTGCCTGGCTTCCCTCCCCTTGCGGGGTTAGGAGGGCAGCGAGGGATGTTTCAGCACCTCCTGCCCTCGCTGCACACTGCCAAGCTCGCCGCTCGCTGCCCGTGCAGCCCCGGGGCCGTGCAGCACAGCGTGCCCTGGGGAAGAGCTCGCCCCCTTCTCCCCAGCTGCACTTGCAGCGAGGAAGAAAAGGGCAGCGATCAGCAAGGAGCAGGTTAGAGAGCTGCGTGTTCTCCCCTGTTGCGCAATTAATCATGAGAAGTTTTTCCTCCTTTCGTGCATGAAACGAAATTTGGCAGGGCGCTCTGACCACAGGGACGTGCTGCTCGCTCGCCAGCAAGAACCCGGCCACATCTGGCCAAGAAATAACCTCGGCACATCCCCCTGCGCGCAGGCGGGGAGATGCTGGCAGGGAAACCCAGCGAGCAGGGCTTTGTCTGCAGCCACCGCGCAGAGAGCATCCTCAGCCCCACGCCGTGCCCGCCTGCGCCCCTGTGGACAGCGAGCACGGGGCAGGGAGGGGACACGGTGCCCTGGGGGCGATGCCCAGCCGGAGCCCCACGGTCCCAGCGTGCGCCCCCCTTCTCCACTGCCCCCCTCCTGGCCGTGCCGCAGCCTCAGCCGGCTCTTTGCAGGCGCCGAGCGAGCCCAAGCCTCCCCAGCAGCGCCTCAGCTATTTGTTATTGGAAAAAGGGGGAAATACGGTTTTCGACAATTATTGTTTTTTCCACCTGACTGGCTGCAAACTTGTTAATTTTTTTCTTTAATGTGTGAACACTGTCGACGGCAGCTGCATGTGAAATGACTCGACGTCCTATCTGCGGGCCCCTGGCTGGCATTCAGCCCTCGCACCGCAAACATTGCCTTCTATAAATAAAGGCCTATATCTCATCAATGGCAGAACAGCGGAGCTTTATATAGTCGTCTTACATAAAACCGTCTCTCTTTATGGGCTTCAAACCATTTGCGTCACTTAGCGCAGCTCTGTAAACCTCCTGTTCCAGCGCAGGGAGACCCGGCCCCGCGCCCCGGGCTGCCCACGGGGTGCCCGGGAACCCCTCTCTTTGGGACCGCCACCCCAGGCAGGGCCAGGTGGCAGCTGCGTCCCCCCCCACGTCACCGCCTTGGCACGCGGCTCCCCGCAGCCCGCCCGGCCTTGGCACCGCGCGCTGGCACGGCAGCCGGCACCGCCAGGCAGCACGGGGACGGGCAGCTGCGTGCCAGCGCTGCGCCCTCGCCCTCCTCACCCTGGCGGTCCCGTCCCGGCTGTGGGGACCCGTGTGGGGCACGGCTGGGGGGGGTGCTGGGAGGTGCCCCCCTGTGCTCTGTCACCTGGGAGTTCGGGAGCGGAGGGCGCGGGTATTGGGACAGGGTGCTGGGCTGGAGGGATCTGCTGCCTCCCTGCAGCTCTGTGCTGATGAGTGGGGACACGAGCCCCGCTGGTGGCTTTGTCACCCCCGCTGTGGCTGTGGGATGCTGGGGGCTCCCGCGTCCCCGGGGTGCCCGGCTCCACGTGGCAGAGGTTTCCTCTTGGGCTCACCACAAGCACCTGCAGCCCCCATGGCCCCAGGGGGGCTGGGGACGGCTGCTGGGGGCTGCAGCGATGCCCACACCCAGGGGAGCCCCCAGTTCCCAGCCCGTAGCACAGGGCCAAGGGGCAGAGCTGCAGAGGCTGCCATGTCCCTGGGAACACACGGGGGATTTGCTCCTCCTGCTCGCGGTGCTGGGGGGGGGGCCACGTGCCGCACGAGTGCATGCACACCGGGGTCAGCGGCAGCCCTCTGTCTGCCTCCCTGCCCCCCCGGCTGGCTCTGCCCCCATGCCTGCCCCGCTGTCCCCACAGCAGCTGTGCCACTGGGATCCCTTGCCTTGTTTCAGTGAGCCCTGGGTGCGCCAGAGCAGGACGGACACGGGGAGCCAACAGCATCACGGCGCTGGGGGCCCACGGTGTGTGCTCTGCCCTGCGGCCGCCCCCAGCGCCTCCTGGCCACGGGGCTCCTGCCACGGGTGACGGTGGCGCTGGGGACAGGGTCCCAGCACTGCCCTGCCAGCCACACGGTGTCCGAGCCCAGTGCTGGCACCCCAGCCAGCCCTGCCCCGTGCCCTGAGTCCCCCCCAGCCAGCCTCCTGCACCCCGTGAGCCCCCCCAGCCCCGCAGGCAGTCACCTTGCCCCTAGCCAGCCCCACGGCACCGTGCCCCCCAGCCCCATGGCCCCGCAGCCCCTGCACCAAGCCCCCAGGGGTGCCCTGGCCCCAGGGGACAGCGGTGTCCCCCGATCTGCCCGGCCCCGCACGTGGGGCCGGCCGCGCGGCACGTCCCGCGTCCCCAGGGAGCCACACCAGGCGCGGGCGTCGTGGCCGCTGGCTCCCCCCCGTATCGGAGACAGGCTTATTAAGTGTGTGATATTAAATTACCCAGATAAGAGTGTAAGAGCTTTTAAAGTCAATTCATTAAATATAATTATGAAGAGAGCTTTTTTATGCTCGCGGTGATCCGATCTCAATCAGGGAGACGGTGGGAAAGCCGCCGGCTCCTCCAGCATCTCCGCTCCCCCGCCGCGCCGCCCCCGCGCCCCTGCTCCCCCGCCCGTGGGCTCCCGCAGCCCTCGCAGCCCACCCGCTGCCCCGGGGACCCGGTCCCCACGTTGCCACCGGGGCTGGTGCCACCCCGCGTGGACGGGCATCAGAACGGGATTTTCCCCACCCTGGCTCCGCTTCCCGGCAGGATCCCACCCTCTCCCCGTCCCCTGCGTCCTTAGGGAGGTAAGGATGCATCCAGGCAGCCCAGGCAGATGGGGTATGAGTTTCTCTGTGCTCCCACATAAATTAAAGGTGCCTTACAACATATTCATGTCTACCAGCTACGCGGGGGCTGTCCCGACCCGCGGCCGGACCTAGCACACACAGCTCTGTTGTCCCCATGCCAGCCCCTGGCACCGGGCGCCTCTTTGGCACCAGGGCTCTCGCCTTGAGCGCTGTCAGCTGCAGCTGCACGCCGGGCCAGGCTGCCCTCCCTGGGGAAAGCCCCGGGAATCGGGCCCCAAAGACACCTCCCACCTCCCAGTCCATCCCAAAAGCAGGCCAAGCCACCGCGACACCCGGCATCTCCTTGCCACGGAGCCCCGACACCCACTGCGGTGAGGGGCTGTGTGGTGACACCCGTGGGACCAGCCAGCCCCTCGCTGTGCTGCCGTGGCACCCCGTAACCCCGATCACCCCACATCCACCAGCCCCGTGGCTGCACCCCAAGGTCCGGGCGCCTCGGGGGTGTGCCCCGGGCTGGGGTCCCCCGCACGAGGCTCCGGCGGGGGCTGGGGGGAGCAGCTCCCCACTGCTGGGAGCTGCTGGACTGACATTTATTTTTAGACGTGAATTGTATAAATTAGCATTTCTCAGCGGATTAAGCAGCAGGAATTGTGTAAAATTAAATGGCAACGAATTGCATTAAAGTCCCCCGGTTTCTGGCACAAGCAGCGCCTCAAGCCGTGCCCGGGCGGCTCATGTGTAACCGCGCCACAGCCACTGCCGCCGCTGCGGACGGGAGCACGAGGAGCCAGAGCCCATCTGTGCCACCAGAGACACGGACCCGGGGACGTGCCAGCACGGCACGGCACGGCACGGTGACAAATCCTGCCCGGTCCCGAGCTCTGCTCGGGGGCTGCAGCGAGCAGGAGGCTCTTGCAGGGCCAGCGCAGAAGGGAAACGCGTGCCCCCAGCCCCCTGCTCCCCGTGGTGAACAGACCACGAAGAGGCAAAATGGGGCGGCCGAGCGCCGCGTTGGGTGAGCGGCAGCACCAGGTGGGGCAGGGGCAGGCGGAGAGGAACGAGCCCAGCTTTTCCCAGGTGTAAAAACAGGCCGAAAATGCGACATTTATTAAACATGGCTCTGACGGAAAGGTCAGAGAGAGTCCCCGCGTCGGGAGCGGCGCTGATTGCAGGGGGGAAGGAGGCAGCTGGGGGAGTGCCCTCCCCGCCGGGGGGCCGCAGGGCTCGGCCCCACGCAGCGCTTTGTGGCCCCCCACCGCCAGCAGCACGCAGCCGGCGCTGCCCACCCGGTGTAGGGTTTTCTTCTGGGGGTCAGCACAGGGCGCAGAGAGCCCCGCACAGCCCACGTCCCAGGGGGGCCCTGCCGGGAGAGCCGGGGCCGGTGCCAGCTCCGAGGCCGCTGCCAGCTCTGGGCAACCTCTGCGCTCCCCCCAGCTCCAGCCCTCGCAGGAGCAGCCTCGGCAGCAGCGGCTCCCAAACAAAAGGCTTTTGATGGGGGAACGTGGTTTTGAGAGAGGCTCCAGCGCAACCACCAGCAGAGCCAGCGAGGAGGTGGGGTGACGATGCTGTCCGGGGGGGGGGGACCACCTCCCGCAGCCCCTCCTGCAGCCCCCTGCCTGCCTGCCTGGCCTGGCCACCACCTGCCCTGCCCTGCCAAAAAGCCGCCTCCCCACTGTCCCCACTGCCGCCGTGCACCCAGGGGTGGCCAGCATCGCCCCGGGGCTGGGTGCCAGCGGGCTACCGGGCGGCCGCGGGCCACCTGCCGCAGCTGAGCCCCGGCCCCGCGGGGACGCCTCCCGCTTAATGGCGCGGAAAGCAAGCTATTGATTCCCTGCACCATCTCCGCACGCCTCGCACCCTCGCTGCTGCAGCTGCGCCCGCCCGGCCGGGCTCGGCCCCCGGCGCCCTGCCCCAGGCAGCGGGCAGCGTGCCCGTGGGCACGGGGCCATGCACCCCAGGGGATGGGGCTGCCCCCCGGTAAGGGATGCAGAGGGGTAGGAAAGGGCTCTGCCCGGGGTTCCCGGCAGCCTGCGCACGGGGCACATTTGTCAGCAGGCTGCAGGGGAGCCTCGCTGCGGCTCGGTGCTGTCCCTGCCGCCTGGGGAGATTTACAGCCCAGCCGGGCTTTATTACACGGAAGATGCTTACGCTGGGGATTTTTCTCCCCATAGTTTCTTAATTTGCTATCCCATAAAGAATGAGGATTTGTGACGTTAAATAGGGGAAGATCATTTACCACTCGCGGCGCTTACTTAAAGGACCCGCGCGAGCTATTTATCCTGTGCTCACCGGCTGCGAGCTCCACGCTCCGGCTCGGCAGCGCTGCTGGCCCCGGCGGGCAGGCTGCCCACGGCCACCCACGGGCCGTCACGCTTGCGGCCTCCGGGTGAAGCCCACCGTGCGCACAGAGCAGAGGATCGACGCCAGCACCCCTGTAAGCACAGCTCCGGGGAGCTGCAAGGGAAAACCTCCCTTCCTTGCCTTCCCCGGGGACACCACCTCTGCTCCCGGCGCTGCAAGCCCTGCGAGCCCTCCATCCCTGCTGGGACCCTCGCAGAGGCACCCGCTGCGGTGGGCTTACAGGAGCCTTGCGAGCAGAAAGGCGCGCGGGGCACCCAGGGCCAGGAGCTCGGTGTGGCGGCAGGGTGCGGCGCAGCACCGGGTGCTCCTGCACCGGGGCTACAGCTGGCAGGCACGGCGCTCCCAAGCCCACACGTGGCGGCTGGGACTCACCCGTGCCCGCCAAGCTGCTCGCACCGTGTTTGAGTCATCCCCAGGAGGAGGCACAGGGGACAGATTGGGCTCGGGGAACGGGAGCAGCAGGCTCCAGATGCAAATGGTGCGCTGCCTCGGCAGGTCCCGCCGCTGCCTGGCACGGCTTTGGGACGTGCTGTGCGGCACAGAGAGGCTGCCGAATCCCTCCCCTCTGCTCCTGCCTTCCCCTCCCCTTCCCAAGCCCGTGCCTTGCACCTTATTCTGCCCCAAAATCGCCCTTTTGCTCCAGGTGCATCAGGAAAAGTGGCCAGCGAGAGGCGGCGGGGACAGCCCTGCCTGCTGAGCGCTCCGGGTGCCTCAAGCTCTGGGCTCCCCGTCCGGACACCCCCTGCCTGAAGCCTGCTCCAGCACACGGGGACGGCACACCGGACAGTCCCGGTGACTGTCCCCATGCATGTCCATGCTCTGGCAAGCTTGTACCCAGCCCAAATCCCACTGCCGTGCCATGCTGCTACCCGGCACGATGCTGGGCTCACCACCTTCCCACCGGCCCGCGTGGCTGAGCCCCACATGCCACGTGCGGGATTGCCCAGCACCGGGGCTCCCTGCGCTCTCCCCGCCGGATCGCACTTCCCCCCGGCACCCAAACTCGGGCAGCTCGGATACAGCAGGCACAGAGCCCAGCAAAACCCCAGGAGGAGGGGGGTCCCCCCTGCTGCCCCCCGCTCCTCCCCACCCCACCGCAGGCAAGCGCTCCCCACGGCACCCCAGCACAGGGCAGCCCCCCTGCAGCACACCCCCCCCCCCGAAACAGCACCCTGCACGAGAGCAGGCTTTGTAGCAACGGGCACGAAGTGAAGCAGGACGTGCTGCATCAGCCATTTCCAGCCCCACGGAGCCTTCTCTCCCCTCAGCAGACTGCGCAGCCCCCCATATCGCATCCCCCTCCCCGGCACGCAGCGGGCTCCGGCTGGCAGCGCTGCTCCGGGGAGCGCGGCGAGCAAGCAGAGCAGCAGCCCCTGGCAGCCGGAGGAGAGAGGCGGCTCATTTCCAGAGTCATTACGGGCTGAAAGGGGTCCCATCAGGTATTCCGCCCGTTCAGCACATTTATTTCCCCAAACCACAGCGGGGATTTGTGATTCCAGGCTCAACGTTAGCCAGAGCTGCACAGTCGCGGTGCCCGGCTGGGAGCTCGTTGCCTGGGTGGGCACGGTGCTGCCGGGGGGCTGGGGACCCCCAGCTGTGGGGGGTGGCCCCCAGGGCACCTGGACATGGCCGTGCCCCAGAGCAGACCCTCTGGGGGCGCTGGGCACGTGCATTTGCACACACACACAAGTGTGCAATGCTGACAGCCTCCCTCATTCACACACATCCCAGTGCCCACCCCCGAAGGCAGGAGGGCTCTCCTACGTGCAAAGGGGTCCCGGCCCCCCCATTCCGCTCTCGCTGTGCAAAACGCCCTGCAACGGAGCAGCTCGGCCCGCGGTGAAGAGAGGCTGGAGCAGGGCTCCGTGCCACTGCTTTTCCCCTTCCCGCTGCTCGCCCACCCCAGGGACTGCTGCGCCCCGCTCCCCCATCCGCCCCCGCTCCTGCCCACGACCCCCTCCTGCAGCCCCGGAGCTGCCGGCAGCACGGTCCTGCAGCAGAGAGCTCCCACGGAGGATCCTCTCTCTCTCTCCGTGTGAAACTTGGAGAGAAACTCGAACACAGAGAGATGCAAAACTTCAGCAGCCGGAGCGAGCCGGGGAGCCCCGCTGCGGCGAGGCACGGCGGGGTCAGAGCCCCCCGCGCCGGCGGGGTCCCCGGGGGAGCCGGGCCGGCTGCGCACTCACCACAGTGAAATCCCGGGAGGAGCAGTTCTCGCCGCTGAAGTTGCAGCTCTTGAGCATGTCGTCGAGCTGGTGGCCGGTGCGGTTGACGATGTCGGCCATGTC
Source organism: Anser cygnoides (assembly GCF_040182565.1). Lineage (NCBI taxonomy): Eukaryota > Metazoa > Chordata > Aves > Anseriformes > Anatidae > Anser > Anser cygnoides. The sequence continues at coordinate 25,359,959 of NC_089878.1, forward strand.
GGGGTCGGGGTAGAGCAGGTCCGTGGCCTTGTGGCCGTCGCGGTCCTTGGGGGGCAGCCCGGTCATGTTGGCCAGGTGGAAGATGTCGGCGTCGGTGAGCGCTGAGTGGCGGTAGCGGTTGATGTTGCAGATGGTGATGGCGGGGAAGACCATCTCGCGGATGGCCTCCTCGTCCAAGGCCATGACGTGGGGGTGCTCCAGGTAGAGCAGCGCCGACTTGGCCGCCTGGTAGAGGAAGAAGGCGAGCGAGGCCAGGAAGGCGAGCGCCCAGAGGGTCTGGCGCACGCCCAGCCGCCCCGAGCGGCAGATGTGCCCCAGGCCGTGCAGCGTGCTGGCGCTGGCGAAGGCGGCCAGGTCCCGGGAACGGGGCCGCGCGGGCTCCTCGATCAGGCTCTCCTTGTCCCCTTCTTCTTTCTCCTTCTGCTTCTCATCCTCCTCGGCAAATTTGATTTTACACACGATCTCAATCGGCATCTGCCCCGCGCGGCCGGCGTGCCCAGCCAGCGGGCTGCCTCCCGGCACGGGCACCGGCCGAGAGCCCGGCCAGGCGCTGGGAGGGGGCTCGGGTCCCCCCCAAGCCCCAGCACGGCGCCGGGAGGGCCGAGCCGTCTCGGGAGGGAAGCGCAGCCCCTCTCAGCAGCTCCGAGCCGCCGCTTCCCTCTTGTCTCACTAGTCGATCGTCTCCTTGTGCCTTCGCTTATCAGCACAAATACAGCTGTCAAAAACCCCTCTCTCTCCTCTCCCTCGCTCTGTGTCTCTGCCTCTCTCCTTCGCTCCTCTCTGGTTAAGACCCCGGCAGATACAGGCAGCATTTAGGCATCATGTGCTAATAAAATCCAGGGAATACTTAATAATTCAAGACATGTCAACATTATTTCATCGTCAAATAAAGAGCGAGCGCCAGAGAAAGAGGCAGTGTGAAGGGCCCGGCGCCTCTGGGGCAGGGGGAGCCGCTCTGCGCCCTCTCTCCAGCCCCGGCTCCCAAGTGCTGCCGGAGCCACTTGTTTGAATGGCTCGGGACCTGCCGGAGCCGTGCCGAGCCGCGCCGTGCCGAGCCGCGCCGAGCCGAGCGGAACCGAGCCGCGCCGAGCGGTGCCGAGCTGAGCCGTGCCGCGCCAAGCCAAGCCGTGCGATGCCGAGCCGTGCCGTGCCGTGCGATGCCGTGGCCGCGCCGCGCCGTGCCCGCGCCGTGCCGTGCCGTGCCGTGCCGTGCCGTGCCGTGCCGAGGCGGGCGGGGCACGGTGCCTGCCCCCCGCCGCCGCAGCCGCCGCCGCCGCCGCCGCGCTGTGCGCCTCGCCCCGGCCCGTGCGCCCCGGGGCAGCGCGGCTCGGCTCGGCTCGGCACGGCGCGGCTCGGCTCGGCGCGGCTCGGGGCGGCTCGGCGGGGGCGGGCAGCCTGCGGGCAGCTCGCCCGGCGGCCCCCTCCTGCTCGCCCGCCCGCGGACTCCTCCTGCCTCGGCGGCTCCCTGGCCGTTAACCGCCTCCCTGCCACGGCCCGCTGCGCCCCAACGCGGCAGGCGCCGAGCCCCGGGACGGGGAGCCGCCGGGCTTCCCCGCAGCACCCCCGGCACCCCCGGCCTCCTCCTGCCCCGTCCTGCCCGCAGCTGGAGGGGCTCTGCCTGTGCTTCTCGGTGGGCTGGGGGCCGGGGTGAGGTTGGGGGGCACCGGCACCAGGGTCCGGCCGCTCCCCCGCACGGCACCGTGGTGTCCCTGCCTCAGTTTCCCCACCGCTTCCCTGTCTCCACCAGGCAGCCCCCCCAGGAGATGCGGCTCTTGCCGGGGAGGTGGGGTTCTTGCTCTTGCCCGATGGGGAAGGCCGGGGTCCGGGAGCACAGGCAGTGAGACCCCCCCCAGCAGCTCGGCAGCGGCCTCGCCTCTCCCCGGGGACTGCGCCGCAGGTCAGCGTGACCTTCACTGCGCTGCCGGTGCCAACGGCAAAGCTTTCCCCAGTCGTCCGGCGAGCGCACACGCATCTTCAATCTTCCCATCGATCCGTGCATGGCACACATGTTCCTGCCTCCAGTGCGGGTCAATACAGCATGATAGGCTGCCTCCGGCGGGGAGCACGCACGGCCCCGGCCGCCTGCTTCCCCCTGCCCATGGGATGCGGCGTGCACGTGCCAACCCCGTGCCCCCGGCCCACCGAAGCGTGGCAGGGAGCACCGCCACCACAAGCGGCCCCAGCCACGCAGTGACAAGCCCCAGGCTGCTTCCGCAGGGCTGGGGGGAGGCTTGGTCCTGCAAGGATCACAGGCAGCAAGGGCCTGATCCTGCGGGGAGGAGGTGCTGTGGTGCGGCACTGGGGTCGGGTCTTTGATCTGCTGAGTCTGGCGTGGAGACCCCTGCCTGTGTCTCCCAGGGCCACGGTGGAAGGGGTGTGAGGACACCGAGGGTCTGCTGGGCAGGTCCATGCCATCAGCCAGCCCCTGCTGTGTCCGTGGTGTAGGGGCAGGATCCGTGCCCCAGATCCTGAGGGCAAACCACACTGTGTGACTACAGGACATCTGCATGGCCCCCTCCATCGTGCTCAAAGAGACGTGTCCCCTCCTCCCTCCTCTCCTCTCTCTCCTACCCTGCTGTGCCCTGCTCCTGCCTGGCCACCAGGCCCACTGGACCCTGGGAACGGGCTGAAGCGTGGCCGGGCTGGGACTGGGATCGAGCTATGTCCAAATTTGCAGCACCCAGGACACAAGCCCCATCCCCTGGCTGTGGGCAGCGCTCTGCAGGGCACGGCAATGAGCAGGACCATGGGCTGTGCACCATGGATGGAGCTGGCAAGGAGGCTGAGAGCTGGTGGAGATGCCTGCTGCCCAAATGGGGCCAAACACAGGCAGCTGACGCTGGGGTGGGAGGGCCAGGGAGAGGGGTGGCAGCAAGGCTCAGGGGCTGCTTTTCCTTGGGACCAGACAAGGCAGCGAGAAAAGCACCAGCTGGGAACAGCCCTCGCTGCGACTTGGCAGCGTGTCTCGCGTCTCGCCGTTCTGCACCGGAGCCTCCCACCTGCGGCCGAGCGCGGCACGCGTGCACGGAGGGCGAGAGGCGGCGGGGGGGGACGCTGCAGCGCTGCCACCGTGCAAGTGAGCAGGCAGCGGGGGAGAGACGGTCGAGGGCTCGCTGGCAGGTTGGGGAATTGGGATCCCCCTGGCTTGCCCCCACCCCCAGGCTTGGGTGGTTGAGCGGCGAGGTCCTGGCGTGCCGTGCTTGGATGGCGGGGGGGGGAGCTGCGAGGGCTGGAGAAAACAGGGCTGGAAGCTGAAATGATGTTGACAAATCGGAGAAATGGCCTGAAAACAATCAGATCCGATTCGAAAGGACAAGCGCAAAGATCTGGGCTGGGTCGGGGAGTAGAAAAGAGCCCCGGCAGTGGGCAGCGGTGGTGTTGGCTTCTCCGAATTTAACACCCAGGGTGGCTCCAGCCGGGTGCGCATCGCGTGCAGGGGGCTGAACCCCCAGGCAGGAGGCACCGTGCAGGTGCGGGTGTCTGTGCACGCAGAAGCCAGGTTCCCAGATGCCCAGCCGTTTGGAGAAGCAGCCAGGAGCTAGGGAAGAAGAGAAGAAGCCTTGCTTTTTGGGGGGGATGTGCCCCAGTCACAGGGGATGAGTGGCTGCCCTGCGGCTGCGCCGAGCGCTGTGGAAAGGAGGACGGTGCCGAGGGCTGCGTGAGGAGGGGCAGCAATCGCGAGGCAGCTGAAGCTCTTGCTGCTGGCGAGGCCTCGGCGGGCGCCCTGTGCCTGGTCCAGGACCAGACGTCAAGAAAAATCCAGACTAATTGGAAAGAGTGCAGAGGATGGCAATAACGGATAGCAGTGACAGAGACCGGCTGGAGGCACTGGGGGTTTGGGCGAGAGCAGAGGCTGCAACCTCAGACAAAATAAATGCTGTGAGCACAGAAGAAGGGGGGGTTTCTGGAGTTTCGCGGCCCCTCTACGCTGTAAGAGGCAGAAGGGGTTAGGTGGAGTCCCCACACGGGGGAAGCTGCCCCCCAGCTGGAGGGGTGTTTACGTGGGACTGATCCTGCCCTGGTGCCCTGCAGCACGCTCGCGATGATTCATCCCCTCCGAGACACAGCCACTGCCCTCGTCTATTCTCAGGCCAATCTGGAAGAGGATTTGTTTGTGGTTTTCTTGCCTTGCCACCGAGACGAGAGATCGATTATTTGCTGTGCGCCCTCCCCTGGAGGGGCCACGCACACAAAGACCCCAGTGAGGGTCCCCCTGTCCCCTCCCCAGCCACCAGCACCAGCTCTGGGCACAGGAGGCGGCAGGACGGGGGGACAGGGCGACCTGTCGGAGGGACGAGCCCCAGGAGCAGCCCCCATCACCTCCCCTCATCCCAGCTGGCCTGGGCCCCGACCTGCCTGCTCGGTGTCGGTGTCACCACCCCAAGCCCACAGAGCTGGGCTGTGCAGAGGCACCCGGCCGCCGCACCTCCCTCACCAGCTCCACGTGCTCCGGAGCAACGGATCTGGGGCAATCATTAATTTTGATCTAATCGGAGGAAACGTGGCTGCGGAGCCCAGCTGGCCGCAGCGCTCGTCTCTGCCTCGGAAGCTCCCAGACCCCTGCGAAGGTGGCGGCTTTGACGAGCCGGGCGGCGTGCCCCTGCGCCCGCCTCGCGGGTCGTGCGCGTGCCTCGGCTTCGGGGAGACGCGGGATGACGAGGTGTCCGCTCCCGTTACGGCAGAGCGGGGCTGGTGCGGGGAGCGTGCCAGGCACGGCTGCTGGCTGCACCACGGGAGCCAGCCGAGGGGCGGGCACGGGGGCATCCTGCTCGCAACAGGGGGCACCCGGGGGGGCACCCAGGGGGGCAGTGGTGCTGGCAGGGCTGGGGAGGGTGGCTGGGGAGCTGTGCGGCACCACGGGCAGGAGCACAGTGCTGGTCACAAGCAGCATTAGCAGCCACGCATGCTAGGATGGGGAGGGCAGCAGCTCTTCCTCCTGCTCCCGTCCCTTGGGAGGTGGCCGGGCTGTGCCAGACCCCCCAGGTGTGTGGGGCCCCGGTCCCCGGTTGGCACCACGGCCACAGGTGAGATCTGCCAGGGCCAGCAGGCGCACCTGCGATGCAACACCCCCATTAAAGCACGGACCCCGCTCACATAAAACACCCGATTAAATGCAGTACCTTATTAAATGCTTTACCCCAACGAAGTGCAATACCTTAATTAATGCAACACCCCAATTAAGGACAACACTCCCATTCAATTTATTCCTTCATTAAGCGCAAAACCTCAATTACGAAGTCCCTATTGTGAGCTATGTGCACGAGCTCTCACAAGGTGCCCTGGACACCTTTTGCTGTTGCCTGAAAAATATCGCTGGGTTCCTGTGGCTTTGGGGCTGTTCCTGCGGGAATTTAGGGGGTGGCTTTCAGTAGGGTCCGGGTGTCAGACTCCCATCATGGCTGGGAGGAAGATGTCATCTCATCGCAGCCGGGTCAGATCCTATGGGCTCTGAATGGGATAACAGATCAAATCCCAGCCCTGTTCTTGGGAGAGAAGGCTCTGTGCTGGGCCAGACTGATCCCCCAGTAACTGATCCCACAGAGCAGCTGGGACCTTGCTGGCTGCCCTGACTCCCGCCACGGGGCGGGCTGGCGACCGGCTGGTGGCTGCGTGGCAGCAGGAACCTGGCCCCATGCATGGGGTGAGCGCAGGGTCCCTCCTGTCCCAGTGCTCTTGGGAAGGGGAGGGCGTCTGGGGAAGCATCGCTGCAGCCTGCAGAGAGGCTCGCTTGCTTTTATAGCCTTTCATTGCTGCAGCTGGCTGCTCCTCCGTGGTCTCTGCCATCTTGAGGAGGGCGGCCGGGCACGTGGCCACGCTGCGCCAAGCGGCTCCGTGGCGATGTGCGTGCCTGCTCCGGGGTGCCACTGGTTTGTAGTGCCCGTGAAAGCACCAGCACAGGGGCAAACCAGGCCCTGCACCCCGCTGGGGCAGCCCCCAGCACCATCCCCGTGCAGCCCCCTGCCCGCAGCTTGGGCCCCCCCCCTGCCACTTGTCACCTGCCTGGTGGTTTATAAAACTTTAAAGCTAATGGTGTAATAAACGCCAATAATGATATTGCAGCTGCACCGGGGCACCCTGGGATGAATACATTACGGGAGCTGCAGCGGTTGCGCGGGGAGGGCAGCACCGGGGCCGGGAGATGCTCCAGCCACGCTGCTCTGCCACGCAGCACAGCGCTGCCATCCTTCCCCCAGCAGGATGTCCCCTCGCTTGGCTCCCTCGCGGGTGACAAGCGAACAAAGGCAACCAGCGGGCAGCCCACTTGGCCCAAAGCCGTGCCCGATGGTGAGCCAGGGCAGGAGGCCCCCGGGGCAAAAGGAGCTGGGGGGAGCGTGAGCCCCTAACGCAGCCTGCTGGGGCTCTGACCCACGGGCAGGGGGTGCTCTGCTGGGGGACAAGCGCAATCCCAGCACTGGGAGGCACCCACAGCGCTGGGTGCTCCCCAGCAGGGCAAGTACCCGCAGGATGGGTCTCCTCGGACTGACCTCCTGCCCTGGGGACGTGAGGAGCTGGGAGGGAGCGTGCCCAGCCAGCAGAGCGTGAGGATCGGCTCTTCATGCTCCGCGAGACATTGCTCAGCTGCTCCCTCTCACTCGGCTGCACCCGCGGGCCCCGTCCTGTCCCCTGCAGCCACCAGGACCGTGCCATTGCCGTTGGGATGGTGCACGGGGCAGTGCCTGCCTGCTCCTCCTGCCCTCGGACCCGGGGTGCTGACCCCAAGCCCTCCTGCCCGGACCGCTCCTCCTGCCTCATCAGCAGGGCTCAGCCCGGGCGGCTCCTGCCTCCCGTTTACCTTCCCTAAAACAACAGAGCTGTAAACTGCCAGCAGAGCTGCCTCAGCACGGCATTAAGGCTGAGGTTTTAAATGCACCCAAGTCAGGAAATTCAAAGTTATGGGTCCCCGAGCAGCCGTAGCTCAGCCACATGGTGCCCATTACGGCCCCGCGCGCGCACAGCCGCCGCGCCACGGGCAAGGGGCAGAGTTAGCGTTACCATGGGAACCATCGCTCCCGATTTCCTGACATCTGTGTGATTAAAACCTCAACCTTCATGCCACGTCCCCACCAACGGCGAGAGCACCCCGTCTGCCCTCTGGGCTGCTGGGCAAAGCGGCCGGGAGCAGAGTGCCCTTATCTCTCCTCGCCCAGAGCAACGCCCGCAGGAGCAGCGCCCTGGGGGTGCACAGCCCTCTCCCTGTCCCTCTGTCCCACCCCCACGGCAGGGACCCAGGGCTGGGGCCACGTGCTGTGGGGAAGCTGTAGGGCTGCACGTCCCCACGGAGGCTGCCGGTGCCTGGGCAGGGTGTGCAGGGGGGGAGCGGGAATTCGGAGGAGCCCCCAGCACGTCCCGGGGCTGCGCACGCTGCCGGCACGGCGCCCAGCTGGGCACCGAGCACGCGGCATCAATCAGCCCCAGCATGGGCTGCGAGTGCTGCCGGCACGGATCCTGCCTGCTGCTGAGCACGTGGCACGCAGCAAACACCGCGCGTGCCAGGCTGGGTGCTGCGGAGACGGGCACCCTTGGGGACCCTGTGCTGCAAAACCTGGGCACCGAGCGCCGAGCACAGCGCAGACACCTTGCTGGGCTTTGTCCTGGTCATGCTGTGGGTGCAGAAAGCGTCTGGGTGCCCAGCATCCTGGAAGGGGAACCACAAATGTGCACTGGGATATCACAAATATATAGCTTCAGGCACCGAGCACCAGCTCCCGGCAAGCGCACGGCTGATGCTGAGCACTGAGGGCGCTGTCCGTGCCACGGGCACTGAGGACTGAGCTGTGAGTGCAGGGTGCACCAGAAATGGTGTGCAGCAAGCTTTGTAAATAGCAAAACATCAGGAAGCTGGGAAAAACCTCACTGTGGGCAGCAGTCACAAAGCACGCAGCGAGAGGAGCGTGCACCACAGGTCCTGAGGGCCGAGGGCACAGCAAGCAGCCAGCACGCCCCGGGGAGCGAGCGGGGAGTGCACGGTCAGCGGGATCACACCGAGAGCTCCACAGGCTGGGCCCCTGCAAACATCAGTGGTGGCCTTGGCACTGAGAGCCGGACACGGCGCCAGCAGCCTGCTGCGAGCACTGATCACACCACGGGGAGCAAAACACCAGGCACCGAGCACGGCGCAGACAGCAGGCCAGTGCGAGCGCCGGCTGCGCTGCAAATGCCAAATATAACAGGCGCTGGGCACACCTGGAATACAAAACCCTGCCTGCGGAGATCACCGAGCGCTCGGCAAATAGGAAACCACAGCTGACACCGAGCGCTGAAGGCGCTGAAGCATCAGACACCGCGGGTCCCGCTCTCTGAGCACACTGCATGCGCCGAGCACTTTAGACACAGGGTGAGCGCTGTGCAAATAACAAACATGCCACAGGTATTAAGTGCTGAGCACTCTGCAATTACCAAGCAAACCCTGGGCATCAAGCACTGCGCACACCATGAGCGCAAACACGCTGCAGGCACCAATTTGACAAATACACGCCTGATAACAAGTGTGCTGCTGGTGCTGAGTGCCGAGCGCGCTGAAAATAGCCGTACGGGTGTGGGTACCGAGTGCCATGGGCTACTGCAAACACCAAACGTGGCGTGGGCTCTGGGGATGCTGCATACATCACACCCAGCTCAGGCACTGTGTGTGTGTGTGCTCCAAAGCCCCAGCGCGGCACGGGCACCGTGAATACCGAACAAACCCTCGCTGCTCGCTATGTGCTGTGCTGTGAACAGGACCCACAGCAGGGCACCGACCTCCGAGTGTGTCGCAGACACCAAAGAGGCACAGAGCCCCCACGCTGACCACCCAGAGCTGTGCACGCTGCAATACCAGCCCTCTTCTGACACCCGCCTCGATGCCCGCTGCAGGCACCGCGTGCTCTGCAAACCTCAAACCCCGGGCGCTGGGCACGCTGCGCGCAGCAAACACACCACAGGTGTCCAGCAGTGACCCGACCCACAGCCGGGGCTCGGGGGGCAGCCCCATGGCTCCCCCACCCATGGGTGCTCGGGGCCCTGCCCGTCTCTGTGGGAGCAAGAGCCGTGCAGCAGGGCTGCTGCTGCGGCGCGTGCCGGTGTGCTCAGGGCCTGTTATTTCATTTTCACTTGTCCCATCCCATTAGCACAGCTGTCTGCCACCAGAGAAGGGAAAATTGATGCTAAACGGGATATCAATTTATCATGGAGTGTGTCACCCGCCGCACGGCTCTGCGAGCCGAGCAGCAGAGACGCGCTGCAGCAGCCAAGCAGCACCTGTAATTAACAGCTCGTCAGCCTCCCCCGCGCACGCAGCCTGGGCACCCTCCGGCGGGTGCAGCGCGGGGAATCCCGGCTGCGGTGACACCCCCGGGGGCAGCGTCACCCTTGGGTGCCACCTGTGCCCACCGCGCTGCCAGGGACGGAGGTGTCGGGCACGCTGGGGTTGCCCGTGATGCCCGCAGGGATGGCTTTGTCCCCGTCCCAGCGCCGCGTCCCCTCGCCCTGACCCCCTGCGGGTGACATGTCCCCGCCAGCGCCCGCCGTAACTCACGGGGTGTCGGTGCCCGGTGAGTAACGAGCTGGGAGCCCGGCTCCCGGGTGTGAGTTATGGCCTCTGCCTGCGTGCAGTGAGACATCAATCCTGCCGGGCGGCTCGGATAAAAACGTAGCATCGGGACGGGCCATCAGTCCTGGGCGGCGGGGTGGCACGCTGGCACCGGCACGGAGCGGGCAGGGCTGGGGGCACCGCTGGGGACAGCCCTGCGTGTCGGCCACCTCCCAGCCCCGACGTGCCCTGAGAGCAGCAGGACCAAAGGCCAGCTCTGCTCAGCCAGGAGCCCGCAGAGCCGAGGCTGTTTGCTGCTTTGATGTTAAACACCCAGAGATGAAATGTGTGCCCCGGGGCTGGGTCCCTCGCAGCCAGCCGGCCGGCCAGCCTCTGGCTGCGGAGCCGTGCCAACGCTGGGGCCGATAATTGGATGCATGTTTCTTCCAATGAGTTTGTATCATTTTTATGTAAATTTGACATTTTCCTGATGTTCTGTAATGTGCACAAAGCAAGTGCCGCTCCTGCCGTCGGCAAAGCCTATTTCCTTCCTGTCTGAAGTGCTGTGTTGATTTAAGGGCCTGCTAATACGCGCAGCCGGGCCCCCCCGTGCACATGCACGCGGGCGCACGTGTCTCTCCAGCGCCGATCCGTCTCCATCAGGCTGTTGGGCAGCCCCGCCGCCCGCTGCCCTGACCGACAGCCCGTTGGGGTTGGCAATAGGATTGCTGGGCCCCCCGGGTGGCGGGGCACCTTCTCCATCCCCGTACCTCCTGCCGGCCTCGCCAGGACAAGCCCAGGGATTCCTTCCAGGTCTCTGTGCTCCTCTGCACAAGGTTTATGGGCAGGAGCAGGGGGTGCTCATCCTTGTGCCCCCCCTGTGTGGGTCCTGCAGCCCTCCAAATCACTCCCAGCCCCATCCTGAGAGCCCTGCACTAGGGGATGCCCTGGTACCCTGCCCTTGCCAGTGCCTGCCCAGTGCGCTCAGCACCGGGCAGCTCCGCACGCCCCTCGGGGAGGCACCAGCACCAAACCAGTGCCTGCAAGCCCGCTCCTGGGGCCCTGTCCCCCATCCGGCCTGGGGCATGATGCTTCAGACATGAGACATATCTATCGTGGGCTAAAAAGACAGGACCAGGGCCTGGAAAATGAGAGGCGGGTGCTGCCCTGCGATTCAGCTCATCCTCGCAGAGGTGCCCCCGCCACCCCGCACAGGGGGGGCTGGCGAGCCGGCGGCTCTTTCATCTCCTGGATAAAGGCAGGAGGAGATCAGAGCCCTGCGGCCAGAGCGAGAGAAAACGAGACGGGACCAAGGGGCACCTTCCTGGCAGCGCAAGGAATTGCTGCTAATTAACCGCGTGCCCAGGGCTGCGGGGATTGTGCGGCGGAGAGCTTTGAACTCGGCCGCTCCGGGAGCTGCCGGGGTGCAGCCCGCTGCAGCGGGACGTCCTGGCGGCCTCCGCGTGTCCTGGCCCGGCACCGCCTGCCACGCCGCGCCACCACGCAGATCCCAGCCGCGGGGACACTTCCCGGGGCCGGCGTGTCCCCCTCCCGCGTCCTTCTGCTTCTCGCGCCGTGGAATTTTCCCGGGCTCCATCTCCGGCGCAGGCGAGCGGGTTTCAAAGGCAGCGCTGCTATTTAAAGCCCTTATTGTTCGCGTCCTTGACACCGGCAGCTACATCCTGCCGTCGCCTGATGCGAGCGCATCCTGGCCCGGCCAGCCAGAGGAAGGCAGCTAATGAAGAGCGAGCGCAAAGCCGCCTCTTCTTTGTCCTGATCACAAAGCGGCTTCCCAAGCAGCCCCACCGCCCCGCTCCGGGCGGTTATTTATAGCTGCCTTCCCCGGGGCACGCCGGGACTTTCCTCCAGACAGCGGCGCCCCTGGCATCCCGCTGGCAGGGATGGAGGCTGGCCGGGCTGCAGCCAGACGGGCGCTTTGCTCTGGGTGAGGCAGGGAGAGGGACGGCATCTCCCCGGGGCTGCCTGGCACGGGGCTGGTTTCTCCCAGCCTGGGGAGCTTCTCCATCTGGGCGGCCTCGCCGCCTCCCTCCTCTTCCTCCCCGCTGCGTGGGCATGCATCTGGTGCCGAATCTCCCATGGTGAAGGGCTGTAGGACTGCGGGATGAGGCAGAAGTCTGGGTCACCTCCCCGCAGCCACCAGGCTGGCCACCACGGTAGTGCCTGGTGCACTGAGCAGCGAGCAGGTAGCGGGACACCAGCACCCAGAGGGGATCACGCTCAGCCCGTCTCTGACAGCCACTGGGGCGGGGTGGCAGTGTCCCTGCACCCTTCTGTCCCCAAAGCTGCAAGGGCAGTGGTGCCCATTCCTCCACTGCGTGCCCTGCGCTCGCGCCCGCTGTGACCGCAGGTCTCTCCTCCGCTTCCTCGGGAGCACCCCTTGGTGTGCGGGGCCATGGTTTTGTGAAATATGGCCCCTATAAATCCCGCCGGGTGTGAGCTGTAATTCTCAATATATTTTCAAATATAGTTCAATTATTTTTCCCATATATCACAGGGAAATTGCATTGGCGAGTGGCGGTGCTAAGCAGGGAGCGCGTGGCGGGGCGGCGTTAATAGGATTGTGCATGGTATTATGCATGAGGTCGTTCAGGACACAGTGGGGAACCTCGCGTGCTCCGGAGAGACGGGAAGGAATAAATCAGGCTATTAGCCCAGCACCTTGGTCAGGTTTGCAGGGGATTAATCTTCACAGCATGCGGGGATCCACAGGGGAGCACAGCTGGGACTCCAGCACCTGAGAGCGCTGGGGTCACCAAAGCGGGTCCCCAAAGTGTCCCGAGTGCCATGGCGTGGCACCGCAGGGACCCAGCATTTTGGGACCTCCCCTGGAGAAGCCTCATCCTTGGCGTGGGCTGGTGGAGGGGCTGAGGACCAGCGCTGTCCCCAGCCCAGGGCCTGGATCCCGCCGTGTGCGGGGTGCCGTGGCTGTGCTGGGCAGGCAGGCGCTGCGGGGTGCCCTCCTTGTGGTTCACCACGCGGCGAGCGCTCGGCCAGCAGCACCCAGGGAGCAGCCGCAGCCTTCAGGACGGGTGCGTGTAATCAGCCGGGACAGGCACATTTCTCTGTGTTCGCCATGAATATTTATGCAATTTGTGCAGAGCTGCTGCGCCTGGTGCAGGGATGGAGCCCAGCATGCAGGGAGCAGGAGGACCCGGTAACGTCTCTCCGTGATATCGCTAATTTTGAAGCACCTGGAATTGCTCCAGGACCCACCAGCACGCGCCCACGTGTGCTTGCAGCCCGCTCTGGGCACGGGAAGGGGAGGAGGGACAGCTCTGGGACAGCACTGCCCAGAGACGTGGGACAGCACGGCTTGGAGGACAAGTGCTGGAGGAGAAGCTCTGAGCAGAGCTGAAGTGAGTGGTTTGGGAAGCGGACACCAGGCTTGCAGCAGGGAGGCTGGTGAAGACGGGCAGATAAATCCTAGCAGATTGGGATGTAGGCTGAGCCCACGGGGTGCCTGTGGGCTGCAGACCCCTCTGGGATGGTGGGCGTAAGGTCCTGGGGCTGCTTTGCAGAGCCTGGGCAGACGTTTGCTCACATTGCTTCGGTCCCAGCAGACTCGGAGCAATAAATAGGCTTCCTGGTGCTTGGCAGGGCGTGATGTGGCCACGATTTGGTGACAAACCACTGCACGTCCCATTGAACAGCAGGCGTCCCTGATCCACGTCTGCCTGCCCACCCTTCCCCTCCCAGCTCCCAGCCCCATGCCCACCCCAGGCTGGGGCAGACGGGGCAGGACATTTACCCCAGGGTACATGGGCTGGTTCCCGAGCTGCAGGGGTGCTGCTCTGCACCCCTGCCGCTGGCACCGCTGTCCCCCCACCCCGGCTGTGTCACAGGGGTGTCCCAGGGCCGGGGCGGAGGTGACGGACCCGCTGGTGGGGACGTGGGTGCTCCCAGCAGCAGCGGGGCTGGAGCAAGCAGCGAGTGCAGGTGAGGTTTACAGTAACGGGAAAAACAAATTATTAATCATGAGAGCAGCCCCAGCCGGGCTGTCAGGGCCGCATGGGCTCATGAATATTCAGCATCGGGCTGAGCACTAAATCTCATTTAAATGTCAGGGACCATTAGGCAGACAGGGAGGGGGCTGGGACGGCAGCTCCCCACTGGTGCTGAGCCCCGCGCCAGCCGGCTGGACTGTCCTGCTGGGGCACGGCCGCCTGGGGACCTGGGGCCACCCCAGGGCGCGGCTGGGCAGGGGCTGCGCTGGCATTTGGGGTGCCCCGAGCCCAGCACCCGGGTGCCCTTGGGGTGTCTGAGTCCCCAAAGGGCACCTCCGAGCACCCAAAACCTCTTCTGATTGCTGATGACCACCAAAAACTCGCACTGAGTGCCCAGGAGATCCTGACGCCACCAGCCGTGCCTCCGTCACCGTGGGGACCTGCCTCGTGTGGTGGCAGCGGGGGGGCCTGGTGCTGGCACTCACGCGCTCTCCAGCTCAGCAGGGGCCTGGCAATTACACGGATACGTTTAAGCTCTTAATCCTACTGAAGATTATTCCAAGGTCGGGGTGCGAGGCAGGTCCCCCCGCGCTGCTGGGCTGCGACGCGTCCCTGCTGCCATCTGCCGGGACAGGGTGGCCGAGGGGACATGGGCACCGTGGTGCGCAGTGGCTGTCCCCGCGCCTGGGCCACCAGCACCCCTCTGCTCATGGCACTGCCGCAGCCACGAGCCTCCTGGCAGCTCCTGAAGGGTCTCGTGGTGTGGGAGGCCAGGTAAGGGGCCAGCCCGGCCCCACCAGCTGCCCGCAGGTTGCCCCACGTCGCTCCATGGGGAGCACGAGGGTGGCCTGAGCCCTCCTGCGAGGGAGGCAGAGAGGGACAAGGTGACTTTGAAGAGGACACCGTCTCTAGCAGAGGGGGCATCTGGGACTTGTCGTGGATGTGGCTGGGGGTCCAGGCCTGCTGTGTGCACATCCTGGAGGATGCTGAAGCTCGAGATGGCAGTCGAGTGTCTCAGCCTGGTCTGAGGGACCTGCTGGCCACGGGTTCACCTGACCAAGGAGATGGGTCACAAGCCGTAAAAACGTCGTCATCCCCAGGTGATGGTCAAACAGCGGTGAGTGGCTTGAAGACGTGCCAAGCAGCCCGGGGCAGGTCTGAAGCAGGCTGGCGAGGAGGAGCACTAACCGCTGTGGGGCATCCCACAGGCTGTGCTGCTGTCTCCTCTGAGCACCTTCCCATGAGAGCAGGCCCGAGGCAGCAGCGGGGCTGCTGATGCTCACCCAAAGGAGCCGACATGCCCAGGAGATGGAGGAGGCACCAGTCTGGCCGGGGCACCCAGGATTCCCCCTCCCTGCCCTTGTCAGAAGCTGGCACCCGCTGCCGGCACGGCCGTGGTCCTGCCCACTGCCAACAGCTTAAGGAGCCCCGCGGGACCCAACATTTCCTCCCGGGGAAGGTGTGGAAGTGCCGCAATCCATCACGGTCCTGCCTCCCTCGGCACGGCCGGGGCTCTGTGGGGCGGGAGCACCGGGGGGATTGGTGTCCCCTGGGGCTGATCAATGGAGGTTGAGAGGGCACCACGGCCGGCGTGCTTACACAGACACTGCACCCTTGGGTGCTACCTGCAGCCACGCTGCACCCTCCCTGTTCACACCCGTGAGCCAGCCCTGCTTGCCCTTCCTCGCCCCCCGGAGCCCCTGCACCCCGCACGCCCCCCCTGCTGTGAGATCCACTGGGGGCAAGCACTAGATTTGGCTGGGTCTGCTGCTTTCCCCGCAGGACACGCGTCCCCTTGTCCCCACGCTGCCCGGCCACCACACAAGGGAGCTGTCCCACACAGAGGCACACCACCGACACCCCTTCGCACCCCGCCGCGAGCCCCGCGGCGCTGCCTGCGCCCCAAACCGCTGCATCTCCTCCTGCGACTGGTTGGGAAGGTAAAAAAAAAAATATTAATGATTATTACGAAGAGCTAAAGCGGAATTGCAAATGTTATTTCTCCTGTAGATGGATGATAGCGGGGTGGATGATAGATAGCTGGATGGATGGATCGCTCTCCCTCCAAGCTGTAACCCCCTTCCAATCGCTCCCTCCGGAGCGCTGCTGTCACCTTGTCTCTGCTCAGAAGGGCTTTTACTGGCTCACTGGGGGATGCACGAGAACAGGTTATTAATACACGGAGAGGGGGATGGAATCCATTTGACTTGAAAATAGCTGAGAAACTGAGCTGCACTTTTAAAATCTGCTTTTAATCAGAGGGAAAAGAAGAGAAGTTTGAACAATTAGGGAGTAATGAAGAGCTTCGGAAAAAAAAAAAAAAAGCTCTCTGAAGATTAGCTAAGATTTTTACAGCACTTTGAGAATTTAAAGAGCTATGCCGGCATCAAGCAAAATGATACAAATATTCCCTGTGAAAAGCGCACGCGGTGGTGCTGGCACCGAGCGCCGGAGCCTGGATGTCCACGTGGAGAGGAGAGAGAACCCCGGCCGGCACCGCCAGAGTGAAGGGGAGCCTAGCTGGGGGAGAGGTGGTGGGGAGCCCGCGGGAGGCTTGCGACAGGGAGAACACACAGCCACCACCACGGGCAGGAGGCCGGGCTGGCGGGTTTGGGCGTAGGGTGGAGTAGGCAGGTGCTGCTGATGGCACGTCCCTGGAGAAGGGCACGTGGAAAAGCATCCCTGCCGCTCGGGTGTGCCCATGGGAACGGCAGCCCCGAAGCTGGCGCCTCCATCCCTGAGCTCGCCGGCACAGCCCCATCCTGCTGCCTGCCTCCAAAAAATCCCCGGCACGGCACGGCACGGCACGGCACGGCACGGCACGGCACGGCACGGCTCAGCCTGCGCCCGGTGCAATGACGGGGCACGGGGAAGCCCCGGGCTGGCGCGGCCGCCCGCAGCGTGCCGGTGGCTGCGCCCCACGGGTGGGTGCCAGGGGCCCGTCACGGGAGCGGAGCGCGGGGGCTGCACAGCCGCTCGCAGCAGCAGCTGGGTAATTTTCATGCTAAGTGAAAAGTAAAGTGCACAGACTCTTTATTAGAGTGAGCACGGTGCGGGGAACAATGAAGGCAGTGATGATCGTTAACTTTCTAATCGGAGGAGAAAAGTCCTCAATGCAATTTTTATGGTAATAACATCGACACTAAAGATAATTGCTCCCCGCGTCGCGCTTAGCGCCGGGAAACTGTTTGGGAAAAAAACATTAATTTGCAGGAACTGAGCCAAAGTTTCCTTAAGGCAGCTGTTCCTGGTGCCACCCTGCCCCCAGCCCGCGCCGGCCATGCCCGCCGGCCGACCCCGTGCCCACGCCTGGGCTGGGTCTGCGCTGCGCTGCCGTCGGGAGGTGCTGGGAGCTCAGCACCCAACACTGCGGTGGTGGAAGAGGGCCAGGAACCATTTGGGTGACGTGCCGGCGCTGCGGCAAGGGGGACGGTTGGGGCTGCCCCACGCGCCGGCACCGCTGCGGGCGGAGAGGGATGGGAGCTCGCGCTCCCCGGGGAATAATAAGCGCAGGAGGAATTACAGCCAGGTGACATTTTAACGAGCTGGCGTCCTGCGTGGCATTAATATTCCAGGGGCTGCAATTCCCTGGCGGGCGTTTGAGAGATGAAAAAAAAAAAAAAAAATCCCCGAGCCCAGTAAAATCAAATAAATAAATCTCTGCCTGAGCGCGGCATCTCCCCCGCCCCCTGCGCGGGCGCACGGTGTGATTTCCCCTGTGATCCCGTGCCGCCGAGCAAGCAATCGGCTCGGCTCCGAGCGCGGCGGCAGGATGATTTATCCCAGCTCCGGGCACCCCGGCCGGGGCGAGAGCGGGGGCTCGGGGATGATGCATTGGGCAGGAGCAGAGGTGGCGGCAGGGGGGAGACGGGGGAGCGCGGCGCGCGCACAGGCCACCGCTCAATCCTAAATTAATTTTAATATTTGACAAATCAAATCTACTTAGGTGAGCCATGGGCCATGCGAGGGAGATTTATGAGGGTTTGGGGCTGTCGGCTGCTCGTGCAGCCCGTGTTCTCCACTGCCCGGCGTGGCTCCGGCATCGCGGCCTCGCTGCTCCCCCCTCCCCAGCCATGTCCAAGCGGCTGGTCGGTGTGACAGCCACAAGAAAAATGCCCCGGCCTCTACATCGTGGCTCGTTGGGCTGGCAGGGGTGATGACACTTCGCCTGACCTTGCTCTGCCAGGGGAGCCCCTCGTCCCCTGCAGCATGAGCTTGACAGTGCCGGGGTCCCCCCTCCCCATGTCCCTTCCATGGGGTGGTGGTGGGGAAGCTGCCCTGGAGGTAGCACCAGGTGCCCAGGTTGTCCCCACGGCCGAGGCAGCGAGGAGCAGCATCTTCACTGCGCACACAGCTCTCTGGGGGCTGCCGGAGCCATTCCCTGTGGTGCCGGGACAACCACAAATCCGCAGGCTGACAAGTCGTGCTGGGAGATGGAGGTGCTCCCTCTTCGGGGTGCGCAGAGCCATTCCCCTGCAGGGTCATTTCGGTAACGGCTCTGCCAGCCAGCACCGAGATTCATGGGCCCCGGGAGGTGACAGGAAACCTGATAGGTTTTAAGACAGCAACATGCCCTGAATCTGCAAGGTGGCTGAGCAGGCGGAGCAGGGAATCCAAAGCGTTTACAGCCTCAGGGGATGCGGCGACCGCAGCGCTGGGCCACCAGGGATGGAGGAACCACCAGCATCCCTGACGTGCCTTTGGGATGCCCTCCCGTGTGCTGTGCATCTCTGTGGGACCAGCGGGACGGGCTCTGGGATGCCAAGTGCCCCCACACCGAGCCTGCCCCTGCGGCAAGGCTCCGAAGTGGGGGCAGCCCTGGGCTGCAGGGGCACCCCCAGGGTGCCAGAGAGGGGTCTTCAAGCCATGGGCCTTCAAAGCCCATCAGCGGGCTGACACTCATGCCTACGCCCAGCTCTTCTCACGGTGTAAAACAGGGATCTCAAAGGTCTCAAGGGATTTTAAGAGATGTGTACAGGTTGTCTGGGCCAGTGGGGGCTGGCTGTGAGAGGTGACGGACGTAAGGAGAGGACAGTTGGCAGCCCTTGCACCTTGTCCGCCCTGCCCCTGGTGCTTGGCTGGACCCAGCTGGGCACTGGTGCCAGCCCTGCTGTCCCACGGGCACGCAGCCCACGGCAGCACCCTGTCACCGAGAGCCCCACTCAGTTCCTAGCAGCTCTCTGCAGCCCAGCTCCAACCCCCCCGGGTGCATTTCTCTATCCCCATGCGCAGCAGTCACCCCGTGCCAGCAGTGATAAATGGCACGCGGAGAGGTGGGGAGGCCGGGTGGTGGGTGCTGTGCTCCAGCTCCAGCTTCCAGCAGGAGCGTATGCCGTAGTAAAACATCTACATTTGGATGAGGAGATTTCCAGGGATCTGAGAACGCTGTGCTGATAATTAAACATCTGCTCTGCATTTGTCTGCCTTCCTGCCGCTGCCGCGCTCCAGCTCCGGCTGTGGGCACGCAGCCTCGCTCCCCCTGCCCGTCCCCAGGTGCTGTCCCCTGCTCACCTCCCCCCACTTGGCCCCCCCGTGGCTTGGCCACGGGTGCTGGAGGAGGGCAGCGGGGCAGCTCCAGGCACCCTTTGCTGGTGCACGTGGGGTCAGATGCTGTGCTGTGACAGCGGCAGAGTGCCCTGCGCAGCCTTGCAGGGCCATGGCAAGAGGCTGGATGGGGCCAGCACGCTGCCCAGCCTCAGCCCCCAGGGCTTGTCCTCACCCTGCTCATCGTGCCTGGAGGCGGGTGCCCACCGGGGCATCCCCCAGCACCTCAGCCTTGGCAGGGCTGCAAAGCCAAGAGCCTGCCCTGTGGCTCCTACGAGCCCTGGGCAGCTTCTCCGGGCCTCTCCGTGCATGGCTAGCCAGCGCTCATCCATGCGCGGTCCCTTGGGCTGAGCAAGCAGCTGCCACGGCCAACCTGCAGCCAGGAGAGCATCAAAACAGCCTCCAAATTGATCCCGGAGACTCTTCTGCAAGCCCCAGTCACGTCCTGCTAGGAGCGAGCGTCCGCTCTAGTTACTGTCTCCTAGGAGAGCACCGAGGACTTCAGCCTGTCACAGGAGGAGCGGACCCAAGCATGACATCTCCATGGAGCCCAGGGGACGGCAGGCAGGGACACGGTGCCACCGAGCAGATGGCACCCGGCCTGGATCGATGGGAGCCGTGCCGGTGCCTGGGGGAGCCGTCCCGGCCCCGTGGGGCTCCAATAAGCCACGGGGGTGGCACAAGATGGGGATGGGGACCGGCCACCCGCCCTCCTGCAGCCCCCCTGCCTGCAGCCCGGCGGGGTGGGAGCCCCGAGGTGCCCCGTGGCAGCAGGGCAGCCCGGTGCCTTGTCCCCCTCCTGCTCCCTGCCCTGGCGTCGGGGTGTTTGTCACACCTGTCACCGTGACAAGGGAGAGATTAGACCGTCCGCTCCCGCCCGGAGCCGCTGATTCATATTCATGAGACTTCAAAGCATCTCGCCCAGCTCTCCCTGCACCAAACCTAATCCTCCGCCGCAGCACCCTGCCAGCAGCCCCGGCTGCCAGCGGGGCCTGGTGGGTCGGGAGCGCTGCTGCTGGCAGCCACGCAGCCCTGCTGCCCCCGGAGGGGCGTGCTGCGTCCCCGTGCTGTGCCATGGGGGGTGGGAGGTGGGATGTGTGTCCTTCCGTGTGCCCAGCCAGCCATCCAAAGGATGGGGCCGTGCCTACACCACCCGCCCAGACTTGCATCCCCACAGGGATCTGTGATGCCACAGACAGCCCTTTTGGGGGGCACACAGTCCCCCCAGACCCTCGCCATGACCAAAAGCAAGCAGGTTTCAGGCAGGAGCTGTGCAGGGCATGCAAAACACGGGCAGCCTGCCTGCTCCTGCCAGGGACGGATCCCCAGAGCAGGGAGCATGCCAGAGATGCGGGCAGCACCGGAGCTAAAACCCAGCCCTGTGCATCCCTGCAGAGGATCCCTGTGTGTCAGGGGCACCCATGGGTGCAGGGTGCCCCAGGTGGTGCCGGTGCAGGCACAGGACCCGGGGCCGTGCTGGCCGGGAGCACGGGTCCTGGCGGAGGGCGGGCGGCGGGGCCCCCACGGAGCCGTCTCCTCCAGATGGCGAAGGCCATTAGAGCCGCTCTCGCGCGCACGGAGCCATAAAGTTTATGGGCCTCATCATTTAGCTGTAATGGAAATAGTTAAATCTGTCTCTGTTTAAGCAAACTGTGCCCTCGCGGGAGCGCTTGGTGCCACGCAGCCTGGGGCCGTGCGCGGGAGGGAGGCTGCGGGCTCCAGCCAGGGGGTGCCTCCGCTGCCAACAAGGGAGGGTGCCCCTCTCCTTCCTCCTGCCGCTTATCTTCCTCCTGCCCCTTGCCTTCCTCCTGCCCCTCGCCTTCCTCCTGCCCCTCTCCTTCCTCCTGCCGCTTATCTTCCTCCTGCCCCTTGCCTTCCTCCTGCCCCTCGCCTTCCTCCTGCCCCACGGCGGGCACCCGCAGCTGCACAGGGACAAGAGAGGGACCCATCCCGGAGCCTGCCTGAGCGCACAGCACGGGGCAGAAGAGGATGCGATGCCTCGAAAGCCCCCTTTCACCCCCTGCCAGGCACCCCGGCAGCACAGCATGGGGTGGGGGCAGTGATCCAGGCCTCCCCCAGCTCCCACCCCAGCCCCGTGGGGTCAGCTCCCTGCGGTGCCTCGCAGCATCCCCGAGCCCAGACCTGGGGACGAGGGGCTGGATGCCCACCTCACCTTTCCCAGCTCCTGGGGAGGCCATTTTCAACATTTGCAGAGGGTCAGGGAGTTCCTCCCCGTCATCACAGGGGGGTGCTGACCCCATGCAGCCCCCCCAGGCCCCACGTCTCACCCCCCGTCCCAGTGGCCTCCCCACCCACCGTGCTCCGCTGCGGTGTCGGTGGGAGCTACCCCCTCCCCAGCAAGCAAAGCGTGATTAATTACAGAGTAAGTCATTAATATTCACAGCTAATTAAAGATCCTTATCATGAATAATGAAGCTCAGGCTCCAAATTATGGGACACGGATGGGGGGGGGAATGTGGGGAGAGGGGGCTGCAGGGGCGGAAAGCTGTGGGGCAGGGGCACAAGGGGTGCAGAGGTAACCTCGTTGGGGGGGTTGGGGAGCAGTGGGGGGCCGGGGGTGTAGGGGGGCACCTGGATCTGGCCATGCCCTGCCAGGGGATGTAGGAGCTGGGCGGTGGGTATGGGGCACGATGGGATCCGGGCAGGGGCTGGGCTGGGTCCGCGTGGCCCCTGCAGAGCATCCAGAGGGGAGGGCAGCGGCACTTTGCCTGAGCTCCTGTTATACAAATGAAAGGTTTTTAGTGGGAAAGACTCTGGGAGAGTAATACATCTCCCATATTGATCGCAGGCCAGGGACCAAGGCACGGCTTAAACAGTAATTGATTTCTAGCCGCCGAGATGTGTTGGGGAGCATTGATTTAACAGCACTGCAGACACACTGCTACTAATCTGATTAAAGTATTTAGCAGAAATGTTATTCTTTAAAAAAAAAACACAGGGAGGTGATGGCGCTGCCTGGGGCAGGGGGGCCGGAGCCGGGGCGGTGGAGCCGGGGCACAGGGTCCTGGTGCATGCCAGCGCCCCACCGGGGGCGGCCCTGCGCCCGTGCCCCCCGTCGGTGGCAGTGCCTGTGGCACACATCTGTAGCCAGCTGTGCTCCCAGCCGCCTCCGTGGGAGCTGTCAAGGACGCGCGCAGACGGAGCAGGCAACACGTGTGCGAGCGCTCAGCCGGCTGCCACAGAGCCTGGAGGTGCCAGGCAGGGCCACCGGCTGCCCTGGGACAGCGCGGATCCCTCGAGGAGCTGGGCACGAGGAGGGGACCCCCCGCACGGGGACCACGGCGTTACTCCTGGCCACCCAGCGTCCTCGTGCATGGCCTCGGGCGGTCAGTGTGTTGTGGGAGCTCTTGCAAACCGTGCCCATCCCATCCTCTTGCTAGGTGCAGGGTGGGGATGGGTGCTGCCCAGGTGGAAACAGGGCTCTGCAACACCGATCCCAGCTCCGATGAGAGGCACCGGCTGAGCGGGTGGAGGGGCTGCTCTCCCCCCCGTGCCATTCCCATCACACACATCAGCCCAGTTAATTAACACACGATATCAAACAAATAAATTATTCCTGCTTCCTATTGATTCTAATTTACTGGCCCCTGGAGAGCCCGGGCTCGTTTATCCCACCTGTCACCCCTGCTTAGCAGCTGCGCTAACATCTGCCCCGCTCCCCTCACCTCTCCCGCTCCTCCGCCTCGGGGCAGGGCCCGGCACGGCCGTGGGGCTGCCCCATGTCACTGCCCCTCTTGGGGACCCATCCTGCAGAGTGTGGCCTCCCAGGCTGGGACCCAGCCCCGGGGCATCCCTGCCTCCCTCGCAGGACGGCAGCCGGATTTCCCCTCCGTCCTGGGGAGATCCATCACTGCCCGCGCACCGGCCTCTGATGTCTGATGTCTGCCTCTTCTGTGCCAACCTGATCAAAGCCAGGGCTCCTCCCAGCTCCCTCCCCGTATTGATGCTGGATCGATGCATCGATCCTGCCCGGCTGCTGACTGCACAGCTCTTTGCTCCCAGCCGGGCTCGGCTGGGGGATCCCGCAAGGCACAGGACCCCGGCACACTGAGCACAGCGGGGCTCGGCTCCCGGGCGCGATGGGGACAGCTGCCAGCCCCCAGTGTCCAGGACTGCCTCCTGCCCAGGTCTGGGCACTGCCCAGCCATGGGTCGCGGTCCTGCAGGGCTCCCCTGCCCAGCGCTGCCTGCACGGGGCTGCCCTTTGGCTGGCAGCACCCGGGCTTGCAGGCAGCGGGGCAGGGCGCAGGGTGCGTGTGCCTGTCCGTGGGATGCTCTGGGCAGCAGGTTGCAAGCAGGGATGGATGCGCCCAGCCCAGCTCGGGATTGCTCCCAGACATGCCGTGACAGGAGGAGCTGGAGGCTGGCCAGGGACACAGGACAGGGTCACCAGCCCAGCGTGCGTGCCTGCCTGCTGCTCTGCGCTCTGGTGCTCTCCAGCGCTGGCTCTCCTCTGGTTGGAAGCTTAAATCCAGCCAGGCCAGCAGCCAGCGGCAGGCTGCTTGCTGGCCTCGGGTGAGCCTGCCCAGAGCATCTAAAGCTGGGACAGGCACAGCCAGCACCTGGCTGGGGGACCCCGCAGCCACTCCCCGGCCCCATTTTGGGAAGGCACACGCAGAGCTCTGGAGATACCCAGCAGAGCCTGGGGACCCTGCCGAAGCCCCGGTGCATCCGTCCCTCCCCAGATCCTTGGTTACTCCCCAGCTCCTCTCCTCCTGCAGAAACCTGGGCAGCCCCAGCCCCGTGACCGTGCTGAGGTGAGGTAGAGCCGAGGCGTGGCTGTGCCGAGCCCTGCTGCCGGGCGGCTCGGCTCTGGTCGGAGCGATGGGTGCCTCACCCAGCCCACGGGATTCATCCCGGCAGCTGCCAGGGCTGCAGGGAACCGGGCATCTCACCTGGAGCCAGCCCATCTCCCCGGCCAAGCCACGTGTGCTCTCACTCTGCTCCCCAAATCCTGCTCCCTGCAGTTGGGAGGCACCTACACCTCCTGGAGCTGCCAGCCTCCCCCTGCAGATGCTGCAGGGCGCTCACCATGGGGTGCTCATCGCGGGGTGCTCATTGCAGGGTGCTCATCACGGGGTGCCCATCATGAGGTGCTCATTGCAGGGTGCCCATCATGGGGTGCCCATAATGGGGTGCCTGTGATGGGGTGCCTGTGATGGGGTGCCCGTGGTGGGGTGCCCGTGGTGGGGTGCCCGTGGCGGGGTGCCGTCCTGGCACGGTCCCGCTGGCAGCACAAGCGGGTGCGCGTGGGAGGAGCGGCTGGCAGCGCGGCAGCCGGGAGATAAGCTCCCCTCTCATCCTCATTGTGTGTGACGGGAGGGAGATTTATGGCTCCAAGCTGCGATTTGTGCGCGGCTCAAGCACACGGTATTGATCACTCCTGGTTGCTCCCGCTGCTCCCTCGCCTCGCAGCCCCTCCTGCCTCAGCCCTGCCTGTTAACTCTTCCTGACCTGGGGGCTGGGGACGGGCTCCCCTCTGCTCCGCTGCAGCCAGGGCACCCAGGCACAGCCCGACTCTCCCTCCCCAAGCTCCCTCGCAGCCACGCTGTGTAGCTGTCTGATGAGAAAGTCCCGTGGAAATGGGGAGCCAGGGCCCTTCTCCCAGGAGAAGAGCAGGGCTCAGGGAGGTGAAGGCAGGGGCGGTTTGGTGGCGCTGGCAGCGGGGACGTCCCTTGGCAAGGGGCGAGGCTGGAGGAGCAGGGCTGGTGCCAAAAGGGTTGGGTTGCCAAAGGGTTGAGGATGGTGGGCAGCGATAAGGGGACAGCTCACAGGGGGTGGGTCGTGGTGCCAGGGAGCGGTGCTGAGCACACGGGGATGGCAGGCGGTGACAAAGGGATGGCAGCCGGGGACGGGGCGCCATGGCCATCAGTGGCTAAGGGCGCACGGACAGCAGGGAGCACGGAGCAGCCCCCGGGGGGCAGGTGCTGAGGGGATGGGGCTGGGGGCAGCCGGGGGGGCTGGGGAGGGGTGGGGACGGGGACTGCGGGTGCCTCTGCAGCAGCAGCAGGAAACGATGTGTGAAATGAAGAGTTCCTGCCCAGTGCCCAGAGGGAGCGAGCAGCATACTGAGCAGGGGCTGGGGAGGGGGGAGCCGCAGCGGGGTGCACCGTGAGGGGGTCCCCAGCACCGCATGGGGACCCTGAGTGGAGGGGGGGTGCTCCACGACACGAGGCCGTGCCGCTCCTGGAAGGGAGGCAGGACGGGGGCTCCTGGCAGTGGGCGGCTGCTGTGGGGACCCCCAGGATGAAGGTTTGGGGGGGCACAGCCCTGCTATACGAAGCCCTCTCCCCCCCCTCTCCGTGATGCCCCAGCCCCGACCGCCCGCACCCCCTCCCCGCTCGCTGGTTTCCTGCTGCTCCGCGGAGATAATTAAATCCGCTATTTCGGCAGGTTCCGCATCCCCTGCCAGGCGGATCCGCAATCAGCGCCGAGTGCCCGGGGCTCCCCCCCACCTGCTTCGCCCCCCCCAACCTCCTCACCCCCCCTACCAGCCCCCACGCCGGGCTCCTTGTCCCGCCTCCCTCCTGCCTCACCCCCTGGCCCTCTCCTTGCCTGGCAGCACCCTCGGGGACACCCATGGGTGCTCACGGGAGGACAACAGGCTCCTCTCCGGCGCCGGTCACATCCCCCCAGCTCCGGGTGCCCTGGGGGTCGCAGCCCCCCGCTGGCTCCTCTGCAGGGCTTGGCACCGGGGCCGGAGGGATCAGCCCCTGCTCCCCATCCATCCCCGCGTCCAAATTTATCGTCTCCCCGCGGCACCGGGGGAAGCTTTAAATAATTCACCGGTGTGAGCTCCAGTACAGAGGCGGCCGCAGGGTGCACGGAGCCAGGCGGTGCCTGGGCGGCAGAGATAGCAGTGCCGTCCCCGCCAGCACCCTGCCTCGCGCCGACCCCCGTGCTGCCCCGAGCCTGCTGGCACCTCCGCCTGGGAAGGAGAAGGGTCAGCATTCACAGAGGAAAGGCCCTGAGAGCATCATCCCGACATGGCCCAGCCGAAGCGGGAGGTGAGCAGGGTGCCCGGGGACCCCACGCCCAGCCCCGTGCCGTGCTTTCACCCTCACCTGCTGCTTTCCCCCCCTGGCCTCCTGCACAAGATTGATTCCTGGGGAGGCCCGCTGGTAAGCTGGCAGCTCTGGCTGTAAAGTCAGATCAATAATTTAAGGGGGTGAAACTATTAATAGAACATTATAATACCCATGGTTGTCTGAGGCAGGAAGGTTGGAGTGAAGGTCGGGGTGCCCAGGTGGCAGGAGACGTGACACCTGGCCCGGGGGCACCCTGTGCTGGGGATGGAGAAGCCAGGACAGGCAGCACCTAGGGACCAGCCCGGTCACAGCGATGACCCCATACAAACCCCACAGCACCCTGCGGCTGGGCAAAGGGGTCTCCAGGGGGAGCGGGCTGGAGGAAACACCGCTGCACCAGCGCCTTTGGGCTCCTCCTTTTCCCCTGGTGTTGGGTGCTGCAAGCTGCCCTGCAGAGCTGCCCGTGCCCACCTGCATGCCCAGAGCTGGCGCACAGATCCTCACCGACCCGATGCCCCAAAGCCCTCCTGCACCCCTCCAGCGGTCCCTGCAGCCCTCACCATCCTCCACACCCTGCTCCTGCCCTGGCTGGATCTCAGCTCCGTGTAAAACCAGGCTCCCCCGCGTGCCGTGGGGCTCGCAGGAGCCATCGTGCTGTCACAGCGAGAGCTGCTGCAGCCCAGCTCATTTCAGGAGGATTAGTCCTGGTCCCACGCTGCCCAGCACTGGGAGGGCCCCCCCAGGACACAGGGAAGGTTAATTTCAGGGAGATTAACCCTGCGCCGCAGCGGGACGGGAAACAGAGGTAACGCTGCTCATCCGAATGGAAGGAACAACAGCCCCATGAGGGGAATGGATAAAAATAGGCTGCCGTTTACCTGCCAGCCCCGAGCAGGGCGGGCAGGGCGGCCGAGCCATGCCCGCAGAGGGACGCAGGCAGGCTGTCCTGCCTGGGCTGTGGGGGATGCCGTGTGCCCTGCCCAGGGCTCTTTGGTGGCTGCCCCAGCTCCCTGTCTGCCCCTGGGCAGAGCTGAGCATCCTCCTGCCACGGCACTGGCATCCTCCCTGGGCATCCCTCCCACCACCGATCACTGCTGGCCTCGCTGCTCGCCCTCGCCACCCAAAAGCCGGATGGCGGCCACGGGTGGGAAGGGTTAACGGCGCTGAAAGTGGAGCCTCCCCGTCCTCCCCTTCCGCGGTGTTTTACAGGCCGGAGCTATTAACAGGAAATGTTCCTATCAGCACCATTGATCCCCTTGTTTACAGCCCCGTAATCCTCACTCCGTTGACTCAGGAGCCGGGAGGAGAAAGGGAGGAGGTGGCTGGCTCTGGGCATCGCCTCTGCCCTGCCTGCGCAGCAGGACGTGTGCCCGAGCCCTGCAGCACCCGTCTGGGTGCCGGTGTCCCCGGTGGGGAGGCAGAGCAGGGTGGACGACGGTGGCACCGTGGCATGAAACCAGCAATGTCCCCGCGGTGGCCTCCTGGCTCCCTCCAGCTGATGACACCTGGCCGTGGGCCCCGCGCGGCAGCGGCGCTTTGTTCTCATTAGTGTGATGAGCGGAGCCGTCACGGTAAATTAGGGACCCCCCCCCCACGCAGCGCTGCAGCTGCCGTGCCAGCAGCGGCTGCCAGCCCGGGGAGCGCAGCACGGTGGCGGTGGGCACCCCAGTGGAGGAAGCACAGGATGGAGAGAGGTCGCGTCCCGTCCCTGCTGGGGTCTGACCCAGGTGGAGCCATCCCAGGGCTGTGCTCCCCGACCCAGCCTCTCCCCGCAGCTCCCAGCCCTGCCCGAGCATCCCCAGCCCGGCTCTGCACAGCCGCACCAAGCCACACATCAGGGCTGTGCCTGCAAAACCTGCCCCCTGCCTGCTGTCCCCGTCCCCAAATCCAGGTCACCACCGCCTGGGGTGCCCCGTGCCCATCCCTCCCTGTCCCCAAAACTCGCCACCACTCACGGTCTGGAAGTCGCTGCTGGCGCACTCCTCGCCCCCAAAGGTGCAGCACACCAGCATCTCGCCCAGCTCCAGCTGGTGGCCCACGCGCCCGTAAAACTCCTCCAGGTCGAAGGGGCGGCTCTTCTCCTCCTCGCTCAGGTCCAGCTTCCCCTGCAGGGCCGCCAGCGTGCTCCGCTCCGTGCCTTCGGGGGCCAGGGGCCGGCCGGCCCCGTCCAGGAGCCCCAGCAGCTCCCCGGCCCAGTACAGGTCGTGGCCGGAGAGCCGCGAGAAGCGGGCAGGGTTGAGGTTGCAGAAGGTGACGGCGGGGAAGGTCTTGTTGCGCGTCGTCTCCTCCTCCAGCTGGGTGCTGTGGGGGTACTGGAAGTACAAGCCCACGCACTTGGTGTAGACGTGGACGAGGAGGCCGAGCGAGCCCAGGAAGGCCAGCAGCCAGAGCAGGTTGCGGGCGGTGTAGCGCCGGTGCCGCAGGACGTGCTGGATGCCATGCAGCGTGCAGCGGCGGGCGAACTCCTCCAGGCTGCACGGCCGCTGCCGCGGGGCTGCCGCTTCAGCCGCCGGCTCGGCGAGGTGGGCACGGCACACGGGGCGCCCAGCAGGACAGCCCTCCAGGTGGAGGGGTGCCGAGGGCCGGGCGGGCACCCAGGGGCGCGGGGGGAGCCCGCGGGGTTCCTCCGGCCACATGCTGTGCGGGTGGGCGCGAGGTAAGAGAGGAGGTTTGAGCGCTGGGCGGGCGGCGTGGTGCTGCACCCTGCCCGAGCGGGGAGAGCAGGAAGCTCGCTAAGTGCTGAGCCCACAGACGTACTTAGCCATCCGGAGCCAGAGACTAAAGCATCCCTGGAAACCTCGGGGCACTCTCAGCCCGCATCCCCCAGGGGACCAGGCAATTAGCTGCAGTCCTGCTCGCTTCCTCCATCTCCGTGCACTTAGTGCAGGCTCCCCGGGGGGCAGAAGTGGGCAAATGTCTCGAGTCTCCCTGCCAGGACGTGGAGAAGGTGCCCAGGCGGGGCTGCACCGGGGTTGGGAGAGGTGTGTGGGCGTGCATGGGGGCAGCGTCACCGTGGGGAGGTGGCCGTGGGCACGTGGGGTCCCCAGGAGCCCCAGCTCTGCAGGAGCACAGTGCCATGACATTGGGCTGACACCGAGGAGCTGCGGTGCGTGGTATCACCCACGGCACATCTCCTGCACCTTTGGGCTCAACCACGATGTCCCCAAAGCCTGCAGTGGGGAGCACGGCGCAGGGCACTGGGGAGGCTGCGGGGGTGGCATCACCGCTGTGTCACTGCGGTGTGGTGGCTACCGCGAGGCCAGGAGCTCTGGCACGGTGCAGAGGCCACATCCCTCAGCCCGGAGGCGTGCAGGCAGAGGTAATATCTTTGATTAGGCCAGTGATACAACTGCTGAAACACAGCTGCTTGCGAGCACAGAGAGAAGCGCCTTCATGCCCAAAAGCTTATCTCCCTTTCTGAGCCGTGCTTTTCTGAACCATCTCAGCTGGTCTAATAAAAGCTATTGCCTTTCGCTATCAGGCTCGCCACGCGTGCATCCACCTGGCCAGATCCAGCAGCACGGCTTTGCTGGCAGTGGGAGCGCAGGGCTGAGCTGTGCCTGTGGGGCAGGGGGGATGGAAAGCTGTCACGGGGCTGCTCCCCACACCGGGTGCAGGAGGCTGCAGGAAGGGACGATGGGGAAAGGAGAGGTTGAGGAGGGCATCAGGATGGGCATCAGGAGGAGGTGATGCCCAGGCCCAAGGGGGCTGGAGGGAAGCACAGGGTCTGGGCTCTCTCCCGTGGCTGCTCAGCCCTGGCCTGGCACCCAGCCGCGTCCCGGAGCAGAGCACAAAGCTCTGCGAGCGCTGGGGTTCACGGGCCTGCGACGCTGGTCCTGCCCAGCTGCGTTCCTGTGGCCTGTGCTCCCCAGCACAGCTCTAAATCCATTAGCTTTGCATAATTAGATTTTTCTCAATTACCAGATTATGATAATTAACAGCTCATTTGTAGGAGGCAGTGCCTAATCCCGGCATCACGCCTGGCTCGGCGCCAGCTTGGCTCGCGAGGCTGTGGGCACCGGGGGCAGGCAGCCTGCGGGATGCTCCAGCACCCTGCACGGCCAGGACCCCCCCAAAAACTCCCCGCCAGCATGGACCAGCCAGCCCGCAACTCCCCTGCGCTGCCGGCCAGCACATCCTGGACGGAGGGGTCAGAGCTGGGGGGACAGTCCCCCAAAACGGGGCTGTGACAGCCCGTGCAGGGCCAGCATCCATCAGCAAGGGCGTCAGCGGGGACTCAGAAGCGGCTCAGCACCCACGTGGCTCCGGAGATGCAGAAAACATCCTGCAGCATCTCCTGCAGCCGGCCGCCAAGGGAAACCACAGGAGAGGTTAGCTCCGTGGGCTGGGCTGGAGTGGCCGCAGTCATTAGGGGGGGTTGCTAATGAACTTTCCTAGTCAATAACGCTGCTGAGGAAGGACAGGAGAGCAGGGGAGGGGGAGGCAGCAGGCAGTAAGGTACCAATCTTCATCACGGGGAGGCAGGGCGGTCCAGGCAATTACTGCCCATCAACAGAGCTTCATCCCTAGTGAAATAATAGAACAAATATTAAGAGAAAAATGCTTCTGAGGACCTCGAGGGCAGGGGAATGGGGAGCAATAAAGATGTGCTCGGAGATCACAAAGAATAAATCTGCCCAGTCCAACTTGATTGCCTTTTTTGGGTAAAATTGCTAAATGAATTGATGGAGGGGAGACAAGAGGTGTGATATATCTGGCTTTTATTAAAGCGTTTGATGTAGTATCTCACGGAATTAGTTCCAGTTGGCGGGGACAGCCGTCCCTCGCCCTTGGGAGGCAGGGGGACGGGGCAGCCCTGGCGCACACGGGGGTCGCGGTAGCATTGCTCCGCTGCACGTGCCGCAGCTCCTGCTCTGCCACCTGGGGACCCAGCCCCGACGGCCCCAGAGCAGGGGGCTGGTGGCCAGCACCACCGCAGCCCACTGGGGACCACCGCTTCCACGTGCCCAGTGCCACCCTGCGGCTCCGGGGCCGTGCCCCTGGAGCATCAGCAGCTTCCCCCGGTGCCCCTTGTTTTTGGGGCTGCAGAGGAAGCTGTGCAACGAGGCGCATCCGCAGCAGTGCCAGGAGCAGCGTCTCCCCATCCTGCTGTCTCCTCTCCCCCCGCAGCCTGGCTTCTCCCCGCACCAGCCTCCTTCCACCTCCTCCTGCCGGTGCTAATCCCCTAATCTGCGCACAGCAACGATTTCCTGCGTGGCACGGTGGCTGCTTCTCACAGGCCCAGACAGCTGCAATCTGCATTCCTCCTCTTCCAAATCCCGGCTCCCTTATCAGCAGCAGGTATCAGGTGAGCCAGGCACCACCTACCTCCGATAAACCCATGTTTCATTTCGTCCTATTTCCATTTTATCTCCGAGCCTGCAATTATCGCTCATCTCACCGCACGCCGGGCTGCCTTGCGCGTGCAGGAGCGGGGCGGGCGCCTGCCTGGCGGGCAGCCCTGGAGCACAGCACCCTGCCGGAGGCACCAGGATGGCCAGGGGCAGCGGGGGATGCCCCGGGGTGAAGCCTGGCCTCCACTCGCTGCCACCCGGTCCCCAGCTGCCTTCCCTCTAACCTCGCGCAGCGGCGGCGATGGGCTCTCTCCCTGCGAGCCAGATGTGTTGCACGGAGCATAAACACCCGCGACAGTTGTTGTGCTTCTCGGCGTGAAGGCATCAGATGTCTGCGTTAAAACAAAGCTCTCCACTTAATTACTCAGGCTGATAATTCAGCGCGTGGAGGCGGCTCTGGCTGAGAGCAGAGGGCTGGATCACAGCTGGGACTGGAGAGCCTTGGAGAGCACATTAATCCCGGCTCTCACAGCCCTGATTAACGGTGCTGGAAACCTGCCCACCCCGCTCGTTCCTGGAGGAAGGGTCCGTCCGTAGCACCCACCAGAGGGGCCTCTGTGCCCCCTTGGGCTGGCATCTGCTGGGCCAAGGCATCTCAGCACCTTCAGGGTGAGGTGGCCCAGGGTGTGGGGGACTTTGGCTGCCTGGGCGCACCCGTCCGTGGCACCTGGAGGCGTGGATTGGGGTCACCCTGGGCAGGGAGCTGGACCAGGCAGAGCACCCATGGGTGCAGGCTCTGTGGTCCGAGCTTCCATCTCCTGGTGCCTGCGTTTCTGGCTCCCCAGCACCGTCCCCGCGGGACCCCAAGGGTTAAGCTGTCATGTATTCAGGGCCACGCGCTGGCCAGGAATTACACTTTTATCGGCACGCGGTGCTGCCGCCGCTTGAATTGGGACTGGGAACTCTATTTCCGAGCTCACCCAAATTATTCTCGAAGAGATAAAGCGCGGTGCAGAGCAGCGCCGGCGCTTCATTAACATTCCCCAGCCCATTCAGCTTTAAACGAAGATTGCCTGCCTCGGAAAATGATAAAATTGAACATGTGAAGCAGGGCATTATGTTCCATCAGCCGATATTATTTCCCACGCAGGGGCCGAGCGGAGACACAAACAGCTATTTATGCAGCGCCTGGCCGAGCCGGGAAGCAGGCAGGCGGGTGCAGGGGGTGGGGGGGTGCCCCCTGTCTGTCCATGGGCGTGTGAAGGGCTCCCCGCAGTGTCCCTTGTGCCCGGGGTTGGACGTCCCCAGGGGCACAGCCCTGCCCTGTGCGTTGAGCCAGGGCACGCAGGTGGGGAAGGGGCTGGGCGGTGCGTGGGGTCCCAGCAACCCAGTGTGCGAGGATGGAGGCTTCCCAGCTCCCTGCCCCGTGTGGTGGCCGCAGCAAAGCCCCCCAGGGGAACAAATATCCCCGTGTCCCCTGCTAGGGCCGAGTGAGAAGGGTGCTGGGGTGCATGGGTGGGTGCTGGGGTGCACGGGATGGGTGCCACCCGGGGCTGGGCGCGGGGAGGCAGGTGTCAGGGAGGCAGGTGTCGGGGAGGCAGGCAGCAGAGGGCTGAGCAGGAAGGCTCCTGGGGCTGCAATTGGATTTTGCTTGGCCGTGCCAAGCCTATCGATCCAGCGGTAATTAAAGTCGCTCCAAAACCTGACTCATATTCAACCTTGGGAGGAAGGAGCTTCTCGGAGAAACAGCCTCTGCTCCCCGTGCGCCTCCCCAGCACAGGGTGGCCATCCCGGGGGCTGCCCTGGGACAGCTCTGTCCCACTGGGTCCCAGGGCAGCAGCACCCCGTCCAGCGATGTCCTGGCTGGTGTCCCCAGCACTGCACAGCCCCAAAGTGACCCTGACGAGCGTCAGCCCTTGGAGAGGGGGGTCTGCTTTAAGCCCTGCTCACCACCTGGATTTTACAGCCTAGGATTATCTCAAGCTAGTGCCTCTTTGAGCCTCTGGGACGCATCCCTGGGATGTGGGGGTGCTCCCTGCCCTGTCCCCGCTGTCCCTCAGTTTTCAATTCCTGGGTCCCAGGATGCTGGGGGGTGCACATCGGGGGATCTGAGAGCGTGTGTGTGTGCATGTGTGCGTGCGTGTGCAGGGCTCCCTGCACGCCCAGCCCTGCCGCCAGCCCCGCTGCTATTCCCGGTATTTGCAGCAGGTTGGGACAGGCGCTGAGGAGAGGCGGCTGCCATTCAGCGGGGCCCCACGAACCCACCCGGAGCCCCGCGAGAGCTCAGGGCCGGGGGGCACCTGGGGGCTGTGCCAGGGAGGGCGTGCGGGACCCCCTTGGCAGGGGTCCTGGGGGGCACAGCTTCCCTTCAGGGCCTGGAAGGGCAGCAGCTGGGCTTTGCAGCAGGGAGGTGGCTCCATCTGCAGGACACGGCCCTGGCCAGGAGCCCCGCAGTTTGGGGGCTCCAGGTCCCCCTGGCCAGCACAGCCGGAGGTGGCGGCAGGCCCAGCCGCAGCCTGACGTCCCCTGGGCTTTTCTGCTCCTGGGGGAGCCCAGACACCCCCCCGCCCAGGCAGCGGGGAGGGAGCACGGTGCTGGGAATGCTCATCGGGTGCTGGGCGCCGGGGTGACCCCATCGTCCCCACCAGCCACTTAGCATGCGTGGGGACAGCGGGCTGGGGACGCGCCATGTGCCAGCACGCACCGGCGCGACGAGGCAGCCAAGGACGCCCGCTCCTCCGCTCCCACCAAGGGCATCGCCTCCGCTCCCCCCGCAGCACCCACACCGCCAGCAGCACCCACCCTGGCAAACGGGGGGCTGCCCCCCTCACTGCCCCCCCGGGGCACCCCACGCCTCTTTTCTCCACCACCCCCCGTCTCGCCCAGCGCCCGGCACCCCCGGCCCGCACCCGGCGCGCCCCCCCTGCTCCCCGCTGCCGGGGGGCCCGGGGCACCCGCGGCTCCGCTGCTCCGGGAGCCGTCGGGGCGGGGGGAGGCGGAGCCGGGCCGGGCTCCACCCCGACCCCCGGCCCACATAGGCCGGCCGGGAGGGGCCCCGAGCCCCCTGCAGCCCGCGCCATCCCGGGGGCGCACGGCGGAGCGCGGCGGCCGCAGCCTGGAGCCTGCGGGGCTGGGGACCCCCCCGGTGCGCCCCGTCCCTTCCCGTACCGTCCTTCGGTGCGGGGATGCTGCGGCAGCGCTGCGGGCGGCTGCTGGCCCAGCTGGAGCGGGCGCTGCAGCTGCTGGAGCTGGGCGGCAGCCTGGAGGAAGGTGGGAGCGTGCAGCCCCTGGGTGTGGGTACCCCATAGCGCGTGGGGTGGGGGGCCTGGGGACGGTCACCGTGCCGCTCGGTGTTGCCCCCAGACTACATCCGCATCGCGCGGTGCTTCGAGGCGACGCGCCAGAAATGCTGCCGGCTGGAGCAGGACGGGCGGCGAGCCCGCGAGCAGCTGGCCCGCGCCGAGGCCGAGCGGGCGGCGCTGGAGGTGAAGCTCAAGCACGCCCGCAACCAGGTGGAGGTGGAGATGAAGAAGCGGCACCGAGCGGAGGCTGAGCTGGAGAAGCAGGTCAGCGGGGCCAGCAGCCCCTGAAATAGGGTACTGGGGGGGTGCCGGCCTCACCGCTGCCCCGTTTCGGCTCGCAGGAGCGCAAACTCCAGCTGGTCTTCGAGTCGCTGATGCAGGAGCCATGGGGAAACGGGGAGCAGCGCTCCATCCTCAGCGCCCTGGCTGGCCGGCGCCTTGGGGCGGCCCTGGCACCGGGCAGGAGGTGAGCAAAGCTGGTGGCCCTGTGTCCCCTGCCCCTCTCCTCTGTTGGGGCTGGGTGGGCTTGGGGCACGCTCAGGCTCTGCGGAGGTGCCCCAGGTGCTGGCTGGGGTCTGGGGGTGCCCCAGCTGCGCTGAGCCCCAGCTCTTCCCACAGGTCATCCATGGTGGACGACTCGTGCCAGTCTCTCCTGTCCCACTCGGACATCAGCTACGACCGCACCGAGGACGATGTGGTAAGGAGCGACCCCGCTCCCTGTCCCGTTTGGGCTGGGGATGGCAGAGCACAAATACCGGGGTGCTGCTCGCCCCACACAGCCCGGCCGGCCCCCAGCACCTCCTCTGCCTTCCAGGACGTCGACATGACGGTGGTGCGGGCCCTGAAGCGCAAAGCCCAGGAGAGGCAGGTAGGAGGGGGACGCTGGGGCACGCAGGCACCCGGACCCCTCCCTCCCCGCGCAGGAGGCTGCCAGGAGGCTGGCAGGGGGGTTAATTTATTGGCGCTGGGCTGGGAGCGTCATCTCTCAGCAAACCGCCCGTGATCAATAGAAACTCCATTACCCTGTGCCGCGGCCCAGCTGGGCTCCTCAATAATTCATCCCCACGTGCGGGCATCCTGCACGCAGCTCCGCTCGCACCTCTGCATTGCAGGCCTGGCCTGCCCCTGCCCCAGCACAGGGGGGCTGGGTCCCCACGGTACCTGGTGCGGGGCAGGTGGTGCAAGGGCGCAGGATGCGACCGGCACCTTCTGTGGGGCTGGGAGCACTCGTTTTGGGCTCTTGGTGTGTGGATGTTAGGGGCCTTGAGGGCCAGAGTCAGGCAGGGGTCCCTGCCCACCCTTCACCCCATCCATCTCTCTGTCCCCAGCGTGTGTCCCTGGCCCCGCAGATCGGCCCCGTGGTGGTGGCAAAGCGACACCGCTCCTCTGTGGCACCCCCGAGCACCGTGAGTAGCGACCCCAGCGCCCTGGGCAGGGCTGGGGGGGCGGTGGGGGTGCAGGGCCCCGGTGCCAGCAGGACACGAGGTGCATCCTTTGGTCCTGCAGGGCTGTGAGGGCTTGGGGTGCACCTCGGTCCCCTCAGCCCCTGTCCCCCTCTCCTGGGTGACAGCACCCCTGGCCATGCGGGACCGCGGAGCCCATGGGGAGCGTCGTGGGGCTGCAGCCGGGCACATCCTCACTGCCCCCCTAAATCAGCAGGTGAGCGTCCCCCCTGCGCCCCCTCCTGCTGAGGTCCCGGAGCCCACCAGCAGCCTCCCGCCCGCCACGCTGGTGCCACCCCGCCGCTCTCGCCAGGGACACCGTGTCTCCACGCGTGCAGGTCGTGGACAGGGGGGCATGGGCAGGTGGTGAGATGTTCGGGGGGTGTGGGACCAGCCTGGGGGTGCTGCCATCATGGGGGAGGGAGGAGATCTGCTGGGGGATGCTTGCTCCCACCATGGTGGGACTGGGGTCCTGTGGATGTGCTGGGAGGCTGCAGGGGCTCCCCGGGATGGGGGAAGCCTCCCAGTGTCCCCTGCCTATGGGGTCCCCCACCTATGGGGTCCCCTCCACTGCCTCCTCTCTCTGTAGAGCTGACCACGGTGTGGGGTGCCAGTGAGGATTTGGGTAGCCGTGCCCCAGGGCAGGACAGCCACACCGAGGGCGGCTCTGTGGGGCAGCCAGCGCCTGTCCCCTTTGCCTCCCCTCCACCGAGCCTCCTGCAACCCCAGCACCAGTTCACCTCCAAAACGGTGCGTGCCCGGCTCCTCCCCACCTCTGACCCCGGGGAGAAGGGAGCCTCTGGGGGGAGCTGGGATGGATGGAGGCGGCAGAGGCTGGCTTGGGGGGCATGGAGGAGGGATGCAGGGGGGCGCTGACCCGGTTTTGCCCCACCAGGTCATCCGCCCCGAGCCGTGCGGTGCCTGCGGCTCCCGCCTCCGTTTCGGGAAGGCCGCCCTCAAGTGCCGCCGGTGCCAGGTGCTGCTGCACGCCAAGTGCCGCCCGCGCTGCCCCGGGCCCTGCGCGCCCCGACCTCACCAGCACGCCTGGCCCCGCGAGGTGAGGGTGACATGGGGTCTCAACGGGCCGGGGCATGATGTGGGGCTGGGGAGCGGGGTCGCATAGCTCTGGCGCTGCTCTCCCCTCTCCTCGTCCTCCCCAGGGCGTCCTGGCCGACTTCGCGCCCCCGACGCCTCCCCTGGTGCCCGCGCTGGTGGTGCAGTGTGTGACCGAGGTGGAGACGCGCGGCTTGGCCGAGGTAGGGGACAGGGTGGTAACAATGTGGGGGCGGTGAGGCCGTGCTCCCCACGGGGCTGAGCCCCTCCACGCCCCCAGGCAGGGCTGTACCGGGTGCCGGGCGCCGAGCCGCTGGTGCGGGAGTGGAAGCAGAGGCTGCTGCGTGCCGGCAGCGTGCCGCCCGCCCTGGGCAGCGTGGCCGACATCCACGTGGTGTGCGGGGTGCTCAAGGACTTCCTGCGGGGCCTCAAGGAGCCGCTGGTCACCTTCGGCCTGCACCCGGCCTTCCTGCGGGCCGCTGGTGAGCGGGGGGACGAGCAGGGGCTCGGGGTGGGGTTTGGGGCCGATCCTCCTCTAACACCCCCGGTGCCGCCGCAGACATCCCCGATGAGACCGCCTGCGGCACGGCCCTGCGGCACGTGGTCGGCAAGCTGCCCCCGGCCAACAGGGACACGCTGGCCTTCCTCATGCTGCACCTGCTCAGGTGAGGGGCTCTGGGGGCTCTGCGCCCACCTCCCTGCGCCCTATGGCGATGGGATCGCTGGGCCCGGCAGCACGCTCCCCCTGTCCGCCCCTCGCAGGGTGTCGCGCAGCCCTGACTGCAAGATGGACATCCTCAACCTGTCCCGCGTCTTCGGCCCCACGCTGGTGGGGCACAGCTCAGCCAACCCCACGCCGCTCGCCATCATGGAGGACACGCCGCGCCAGAGCAAGGTGAGGGGGGGGGGACCCCCGGGTGCCAGCGGTGCCCCGGGTGCCGCCGGCAGCCCCGGCTCTATCCCTCCGTGCCCAGGTGGTGGCTCGGCTCCTCGCGCTGCCGCCCGACTTCTGGAGAGGCTTCGTGGGGACGGAGCAGGAGAACCTGGTGCCGACGCCTGCCAGCGCCCCGGACCCAGGGGGTGAACGCGGTGAGCCCACGGGACCCCCCCACCCCTGTGCCCACAGCGGGGCTGGGGTGTGACACCGTAACCCCAAATCTGCCTTCTGCCCCACAGAGCCCCTCTGCCGCCCCGTTGCCTCCCCGGAGCCCCACGCGGGGCAGCTGAGCCCCCCTGGGACCTGCTGCCTCCCCAGCGCCCTGCGGAGCTGCGTGGGCACGGCCCCACGGCCCCCGTGAGTGCTGCTGGAAGGGGCGGGGGGAACCAAGGGGGGGGAAAAGACTTGTGCCCCTGACTCATCTCCTCTCCCCCCCAGGCAGGGGGCAGCCCCCGGGAAGGTGGGGCGGTTCTTCCCCTCCCCGGTGTAGCTGTGCTCCCCGGGGACGGAGCTGGCAGCGAGGAGGAGGACGAGGAGGAGGAGGGAAGCCTGTGGCAGTGAGCAGCGTGGGCCTGTGGTGCTGAGCTTGGTACGGTGGCCCAGCACTGTGCTCACGGGCTGGTTGGTGTTAAATGTTTGTATGAAGTGCTTGTATTAAACGTTTGCAGCAAAACCAGCCTGGCTGTGACTGGCGGCCATCCCTCCCTGTGCCAGGAGGGCGCTGGGGCTCACCGGCAGGATTGGGCCTGGGTGTGCTCAGGGAGAAGAGCCGTGCTTCCTTCAGGCACGGGTGAGCAGCCCTCCCCTGCGTCCCTGCACTGGGTGGGCAGGGGGCGGACAGGCAGGGTCCTGCTGCAGCCCCCCCCCCCTCCCCACCCCGCAGGGCGAGGGGCCCCTGTCAGCCCAGATGTTGGCCTCAAGTAATCAGAGCTGCTGGGGCAGGACGACCCTAAGCGCTTCCAGACTTCCTGGCACCTCCGCTGAGGCCCCGTTAACTCCTTCCTCCCCTCCGGCACAGAGCTGGAGCACAGCGGAGGTGTGCGGGGGGGGGAGCTGGATGGGGCGAGGGCTTGTCTGCCCCGCAGCAGGGCTGAAACCTGCCCCCGAAGCGGTACTAAAACCCAGGGCAGCTGTGGGATCTGGAGGAGAGAGAATTCAAGCACAGTCCTGACAGCGAGCAAGTCTTCCGGCCCAGTTTCCCTCCGCGCAGGGGTTGCTCACCAGAGGGCACGGAAATTAGCACATCCAAGGCAGAGGCAAAACTGAAGGAGTTTTAATGTGCTTAAAGTCAGGGAACAGCTAATCCCCGCCCAGGACCACAGCAGAGCTGGCACGGGAACGCGCAGGGCTGGGAGCGAGGATTTGCTGCAAATCCGTCGAGCTGGGCTGGTACGGGATGGATGGAGAATCCCTAATGCGGTGCCTGGTGGGAAGCACCAGGCGTGATGGGCCCTTGGCAGGCTGGGGCTTCGGCACGGGGGGAAGGCAGGGAGATAAGGGGCCGCGGGGCAGCGCTGTCACTGCCCCGTGCCAGGATCAGCACGGTGCCGCCTTCAACAAAACCAGGCTTTTCCAACCCCCAGAGCAAGCAAGGCGGTAGGTCTCTGCGGGAGCGAGATGATCGTTCCAGTGCCCTGTGGCCACAGCTGGTGAGGAGGGCAGGCACGCAGGGAGCCCCCCCTCCATCCCGGTGGGCCCCCAGGAGGGCAGGGGGCTGCTGCCATCGCTCAGCACTGCTCCTGCACAGGTCTCGGCCTGCCGGGAGCACGCTGCGCTGGGCTGCCTGCTCTCCTGGCTGCTCTCCTGGCTCACGCTGAGCCTTGGGGGGGTGGAGGTGTTACTGGGTGACTCCACAGCTCCCCCCAGGAGCAGCGGTGGTGGGAAAGCGCTCGTCTCTCCCAGCCAACCCTCTTGCCCAGTGGCCTCAGGACAGCCCGGTGCTGCCGTCTTTGCCCCGTGGGAGGCAGGAGCCCAGCTCAGGCTGTTGCAATCACGCTGTTGACAGCAGGAGTCTCGCAACAGGCTCGTGCTGGGTGGGGTGCTGAGGCAGAACAGGCACGGTCAAAGCTCCCTTGCCTCTTAGATAGGTCAAGACTCCTACTTAGGCGTTGGACTCGATGATCCTTAGGGGTCCCTTCCAACTCGGGATATTCTATGATCCTAAAACCTTCCCAAGAATTGGAGATGCCAGCTGGGGGACAGCCTGGCATGGGGTACCAAGCCCTGGTGGGTAGTGCCCTTTGGTACAGAAGCACCCGAAGCTCAAGACCTGAGACACTGCAGGCAGCAGGAGCTCCCTGGGCAGGCTCGCAGCAGCTGGCCTGGAGCCTGAGCCACGTGCTGTCCCCAAGTTTCACCCAAATCCCTGGGCTCCAAGAGAAGCAGCAAGCGAGGCTGATGCTCACCAGCTTTAATGTCTGTCTGGAGCAGGAATCAGGCACTTGCAGGGCTCCTCACCTGCCCCCCGTGGGTGCTGGGAACCCCCAGGAGGTGGCAGAGGCGACAGAGGCCGCCCCAGCCCAGCAAGCAGCGAACTCAGAGGATAATCTGGTTCTTGTAGCTGCGGCTCAGCTCCTTGTGAGGAAGGACGATGGAGTTAAGAATAACAACCTCAGCAGGGATGGTGACACTGCAGCCTGCGGGGAGAGCACGAGGGGGGCAGTAATAGGGGAGCGGACCCTGCCCCATCCCTTAGAACCCAGGCTGCCGCTGGGACTCACCCAGGATTGTGATGGAAGGGGTGAGGCGGCCGTCCCTGAAGAGGGTCTCGCTGTCGATCTTGGCATAGGGATCGTTGGGGTTGGGGTCGCTGGGCGTTCCTTCAACCCGGGCCCAGCGCCCGATGGTGCTGTCCCAGCCCACGATGGTGTTGAGGACGCAGGTGTGGTCCTGGAGTGCGGGAGGGAGCAGTGATGGATGAGAGGAGCGGCAAGGTGCTGGGGGAGGACACCCCCTCCCTAGGGTAAGCCCTACTTACGTGCAGCGAGGCCCCGTGGAGGACGATGGACTCGCGCACACGCACGCCGGCTCCCACTGTCACCCCCTCCCCGATGGAGACGTTGGGGCCCAGCTGCAGGGGCAGAGGGACACGATGAGGTCAGGTAACGGCGCCCCCAGCCCCGCAGGGTCCCCCCGCACTCACCACTGCCGTGCTGTCGATGGAGGCCGTGGGGTGGATGTACACGTTCCCTGCAACACAAGGCTGGGTGTCAGGGAGGCAGCTCCCGGAGTACTGGGCTCTGTGAGCGGGGCAGGAGCTGCCCCGTGGGTCCCCTTCCTCCTCTGGCTGCATGGGGCAGCTCCTAGGGCCGTTGGGGGGATGTCAGAGGGATACCTCGGATGATGGGGCCTCCAGGTTTGTTCTGGGCCAGCCTCTCCGGGTGGGTTTGGCTGTACTGGTTGAGGTAGAGGCGGCTGGCGTAGATAGCAGAGCTGGGGGACGAAAAGCAAGGCTGTTATTGTGTCTGTAGTGCCCTCAGGGCAGAGGAGGGTCCAAATTCAACGCCTGCCACCCCCACCCACGGGGCCGTGTCTGAGCACCCTCCTCTCCCTCTCGGTGCTCCTGCTGCCCCAGCCCGTACCCAGCCGATTTGATCTGGCTCCAGAAGCCATCGGTTTTGTAGACGTAGAGCTTGCCGCTCCCAGCCAGCGCTGTGAAGACGTCCTGCTCCAGCCGGATCACTTCTGCACGCTGCCAGCCGTTGGAGTTCTCCTCTCTGCAAGCGAGAGGACCGTTAGCCACCCACCCCGGCCAGGGACCCCCGCAGACTCTCCAAAGCTAGGGGCTCCTTGATCATGGGGCTCTTCCTAGACTCCTTCCTAGCCGTGCACTTCTCCCCGAAGGCAGGGACGGAGTCGCTCTTCCAGCTGAAACAAGCTCTGGGCCAGAAGTGGATGGTGCAAGAGCTGCACCTGGCCCAGGTAGGAGTAAGTGTTCTGGACCCTGCCCTCACTGCACGGCCAGGTTTTTGCAGGGTGCTGGC
This sequence comes from Anser cygnoides, assembly GCF_040182565.1. Classification (NCBI taxonomy): domain Eukaryota; kingdom Metazoa; phylum Chordata; class Aves; order Anseriformes; family Anatidae; genus Anser; species Anser cygnoides. Next base: position 25,402,035 of record NC_089878.1, read on the forward strand.
ACAGAGCTGAAGGGGAAGCAGAACGCTTCCCCCTGAACAGCCTCGGCCCCTTGTCCAGAGCTGCATGAGGATGGGGTGGGAGGAGAGGGAGGGAGAGGGGGAGTCTCAAGCTGGCCAGGAGGAGACACACAGAGGACAGCCTCGCAGGGCTGGAGCAGGAGGAAAGCACGCGTTACCGCCAGGCAGGACCCAGCACAGAGAGCAGCCAGCGCAGACACAGAGGGACGGACTTACCCAAGGTAAGGACAGCTGGTGCAGGACCAGGAAACAAGTGAGTGATGGCAGAGGAGGAGAGAAGATAGAGAAAGAATGGAGGATGAGCGTGCCGCTGCAGCCCCGGGGAGCAGTGGGGTGGGAGGGACGCAGGGCGGGGGGGGCTCTCACAGCACTAGCTCCTGCTGGTTCCGCTGGAAGACCTCGCCGATGTGCTGGAAGATGGCGGGCGTGAACAGGTAGATGCCGCAGT